>NW_010329604.1:6779-24578 GCF_000700745.2 Antrostomus carolinensis
CCAAATTTCCCTACCTGCCCCAAGCGGGGCCGGATCCTGCCTCCATCCTACACCCTCTTTGCAGCCAGGATGGAATCCCCTTCCTCAAGCAAGCAGAAGATCTGTGGTTTGGTTTTTTTGCATCAAAATTAATAAAAAGCTTAAAAAAAAAAAAAAGAGAATAAACCCCTCAGTGCCCGACATGTGCCCGCGCCGCGGCCGCGCAATCACCCCCACGCTAACCCTGTAATTAACGCCGTGATGAAATTCAAACAGGTTTCGCTCGGCGGAAAGTCCGTCTCGCCTTCCAGTTAACTCTCCTCTGGTTTAATGGGTTTTAATTTGCATGAAAACAATTATCGGTGGCGTTTTGCCTCTGGAAAAGGTTGGGAAAGTTCTGGAAATGTCTGGATTTGTGAATCATCGGCATCAGCAGCTGCCTTGTACCTGGGGAGAAGCTAGAGCCTTTGTGTCTTGGGGTGTGATGTCCCATGAGGTCAGAATGGGGAAGGGGATGCTGGAAGGAAGAGATTTTTCTGGAAAAAGAATCAAATATTGGGGTTTTTTTTTTTTGGTGGGAGGGGGGAATAGGTGCCCTGATGCCCCGGTGATGGGCTCAGGGATGGAGAAACCAGGCCCAAGCATCACTGAAGAGGGTTGGGATGAATCAACCCAAAGAAAAAACTCTCTTTCAATCCTTACATCACCCTAAAGGGGGAAAAAATGGGGTGAAAGAGATTAAAATCAGGGTTCACCCAGGTGCTTGGTGTGCCCAGCGCTGGTGGGTGCATCCCCAGCCTGTTCCCAGTCCAGCTGCACCCTCCAGATACAGAAGCCATCCAAGCAAATTTTTTATTGCTTTCTTTCCTTTCTTTTCTTTCTTTTCTTCCTTTCTTTCCTTTTTTTTCTTTCTTTCCCTCTTTCTAAAGCCAAAAAAAGCACCATGAGCTGCACAAAAATATATATATAAATAAATAAATTACAGATTCCCCCTTGCACATCCCATCGGGCTCCGTCGGGATTTCGGGGGCTCGGGGCGGACGCCCACGGGATCTCGGCCACGTGGCAGCGTTCAGGCGAGAGCCGTAAATCACAACCAGCTGCTGAGTGGGGAAAGCAAAGGAAAATCCCTGCGGCGGTTGCGGTCAGAGCCGCCTCGTGCTCCAGGCCTCCCCAGGGTGGAGGTGCCTCAGGGTGCTCCATGCACCCCCACTTTGGGGACACCCAAGGGACACAACCCCCTCTTTTTCACCCCTTTTGGGTGGCATTGCATGAGTGGCACATCCAAGCACCCACTCAAAAAAGGTTTTGATTTGGAAGGGGATATTTTCCAGGGGCTCTTGTTCTATCCGGTGGTTATTCGGCTCAGAAATAATTTGGGAACATCCCAAATAATTTGCAGCATCGTGCGTCTTGCTATGCGTGCTGCGGTCACTAGATGGGGAGATAACAGCTTAGCATGAGCCTGCGGAGCTGCTGCTTGTTCCTGCCTGGCTGCCAGAGCTCCTCCAACCCCGCAGAGCTGGGATTTCCATCCATGAGATGATGGATAGGTGCTGGAGATGCACCCCAGCACCCACGCAAGGGGCACCCATCGAGCCACGTCTCGATACAACCAGACCAGTTGTGATAAGGGTTTGTGGTCCAGGGTTTGTCCTGGCCGCATGACCTCCTGGATTCTGCTGTTCCCAGGGTGGGAGATGATGGAGGATCCCCCCAGCCCCTAAACATCTGCCCCAACACCAAAACCCAACAGGAGAAGCTGTAGGAGATGTGATGGGGGCTTCACGGGCAGCAGTGTGGTGCCACATCCTTCCTACCCAGGAAGCGAACAGGATGGCAAAGCCGCTGTGCTGCAACCCAGAAGGGACAGTCAAACTCAGTGCATCCTCCTCTCCCTCCTCATCCCCATCTCCCCATTCCCACGGGCCATGAGGGTCGCCAGTTGGGGACACAGTGCCCTCCCAGCTGCCCGTAATCCACCCGTGGCAGCAGGGAGGCGGTGAGTCCTTGGTGACGAGCGTTGAACAACGGGCTGGAGCCGTATCTCCGCTGTGCCGCGGGACTCCTGGCTATCTCGCCTCCCCAGGCATGAGTTATAACGTGCAATAAAAAGGAAATCAGCGCGTTGATGCCAGTTAGTGTGACTAATCCAAGACCCAGCCTATTAACCGGCGAGTGGAACATCCGTCTTGGCTCTCATTAGAAACTCAGCCAACTACCCAGGGATAAATCTTTTGGCGCATGTGGGAGCATGGCTCAGTGGTCAGAGCATCCAGATTACCAGGGTTTTGCTCCTGGAGCTGGAGCTTTGAAGAACCAAACGGTGTTTGGGCTCTGGTTGTTAACTGGGGGATGCACAGGGATGGAGTTGGACACCTGGATCCTGTCCTCAGCTTTGGAGTAGGAATGGGGGGGCTGGTGTGCTGCAGTGGGGGACAAGGGAGCTGAAAGAGCCCCAGGAGCATCCCCTGTAGATGGAGGTGGGGAAGGGAAACTGAGGCAAAGGGCAGGTAGCACTCAGGCAGCATTGGATGGCATCTCACTGCCAATGACATTCCATTGCTAATCACATCCCATCACCAACAGCACCCCATCACCAACGGCATCCCATTACCAACGACATCCCATCACCAACGACATCCCATCACCAACAGCACCCCATCACCAGCAGCACCCCATCACCAACGGCACCCCATTACCAAAGCCATCCCATCACCAATGGCCACAGTGGTCCCCACTACCCATCCCAAGCAGCAGAGCCTGGGGCTGGACCCCCACATTTACTCCCTTATATTAAAATTTCTTCCACAACCCCTTCCTCCTCTGCCCCCAACACCACCTTTGTCTTGAATTTGAAATAAAATCCCATTTCAGGCTTCCAGCCCAACCATGGGGCAGACATTGGCTTCCAGGTGACCAGCACTTTACGGGAACACCTCCCTATTAAGCTGCCAGCTCCAGCGTTGCGTTGGCCAAGGGCGTTGATTTAAAAGCGACTTATGGCTGCTTAACAGAAAGCCATCGTCTTCTGACTCAGGCGAAATCAATAGAAAGCAGGTTCCAATCAATTTGAAAATCCCCAGATGGAGGGTCTGGGTGCCATAAATCAATATCACAATCAGACGTGGAATTAAACAGGTGTGATCTGGGGGGAGATGGTGAGTTAAGATTTTCCTCCATGTTTCTGAGACTAGCTGGGAAGCATTGGATGATCCCACCCCGCTGTGGATGCATCGCTTCGGCATTGCCTGGAGAGCAGCCGCAAGGTTTGAAGGCCAACATGAGGTAGTAGGAGGTGGAAAGGGACCTCTAGTCCCTCCATGCCAACTAGGAGACAAATGTGGCTCTTTGGGGTGTCACAGAGGGATTGGGCTCAGCTGAGTGCAATGGTGTTGGCTGGAAGGGACTCTGAAGGACTCTTGGCCAATCTTGAAGATGACCAAGGCTTGAAGACCTCAAGGATGGAGATGACAAGGATGGAGATTGTCCACTTGTCCCAGGGCTTCCACCCTCCTTATTCCATGCAAACACTGAGAGTTGGGCTAAAGTCAACAAGAAGTGCAAGGAGGATCTTCATGTTGGCTCCTCTGACCTGGCTTCAGTTGGAGGATGCCCTGGGCTAGAAATCACTGCTGATGATCAGGGAGACGAGACCCAGCCAATGCATCTTGGACTTGAACAATGTCCTCTTCTCTCCAGCCTGGAGCAGACCTTGCTGTTGATCTTGAATTGGCCAATTTTGGAAGGTTTTCTCACCCATCTGCACGTTGCAGCAGATAGGGAGCCAGTATCCTGCCGCCTGCCACCGGACCTCCTCCTGGAGGACCTAAATCTTTTTGGAAGCAAATCGTAAAATCCCAGGCAAGGAGGTGTTTTTACAACCCCCCCCTTCCCACCCGTGGCTGCTGCTGGGGCCGGCGTGGAGCGGTGTCCCCGCGGGGAGCTGGCCCTCGCCTCTTGGCCGGGGCTCATCTGGCATCTCTGTGTGTGAGTAGTTGCCTTGTCAAGGAGCTGGAGTGTCTCCAACCTCATGTTTTTCATTTTGTTGTCAGCTCCTTGCCAACATCCAGCCTTGCTGGCTCTCCTACAGCGGCTGTCCATGGAGGGAGAGTCCATCAGGTGGGAGAGACCTGCAGAGTGGGTGGTGGTGTCATTCTGACCACTGCTGAGCACCTTCCAGCCTGGGTTGCCTCACTGATGTGTTTCCCCCATCTGCCATTTTTAATTGTTTTTCCCAGAAACAACATCTGGGCAGGATCTGGAGGTTGAGTGGTGGCTG
The DNA here is from genome assembly GCF_000700745.2 of Antrostomus carolinensis. Taxonomy (NCBI): domain Eukaryota; kingdom Metazoa; phylum Chordata; class Aves; order Caprimulgiformes; family Caprimulgidae; genus Antrostomus; species Antrostomus carolinensis. The sequence goes on from NW_010329604.1 coordinate 11,041, forward strand.
CTGGATGGTTCCAGAGCAACTCTACCACCACTGAGGACACACGTAGCTCTCAGCGTGGTGCACGCGTTGGAACGAGCCGTACCGAGGGCTGGGGTCATTGCACACGCGTGTTGCACCACACACGTGGTCGCCTTTGGGCCATCCTGGCTGCTCTTCCCAGCATGGAACACAACAGTGGCATCAACTCAACAGTGTTGACTTGTTGCCTGCAAGCCATCATTGGGAATTCAGTGATTTGAAGGACCCCACGGGGACTGTGACAGCCCCCCGGGGTGGGGACAAATCTCGGCTCCTTGGCACACAACCCGACTTCTCATCCTCAGCCAAACAGCAGCTTGGCCAAGCGCCCACATCTCCCATCTCGTTAATGTCAAAGGGATTGATGGGGCTTTGATATCACCCCAAATGCCTTGACCTTGGAGAACCGGCCATTTCACATGGACTTAACGAAGAAAATGACGTTTGAGTATTGGCCTTATCGCTCCTGCAGGCTGGGATGTTGGGGGCTATTACAGTAGCAGACTGTCCCGCCATCGTTTTACAAGGATGGATGGTTAGATAGAGATAATAAAGCCCAAGAGCATTAAATCTTCACCAGACACCGGCCACGCTGCCTCATCCACCAAGCTCAAAAGCCTATATATGTTTTTCATAATTTGTAATTACATTTTTATTTTTTTTTTTTTTTTACAGTCCTCTCCCATAACTCTGTCCATCATCTGGGTCAAAACAGACAATGTGTGTGGGAGGAAGAGTCGTAAAAACGAGGAAAATAAACAGTTTGTCTTCGGGAAGATTAATGCACAGTTAAAAGACCCAATTGAACACCCTCTCCGTGCCGTCGGCCAATTAGCTGATATAATGGGCTCCACTTGGTATTTTCCTTTTATTTTCTTTCGCAACCCTACCGACGCGCTTAATTGTGAACACATGATCCCTAATTGGCGCTGGTGTCATCTCCGAGGTATGAGGCTTAGGCAAGACAGTGGCGATTTGGGGTTAATCCTGAGAGGATTGGGTAAGGGGATTCTCTCTGATATTCAACCACTGGAAAAAAAAAAATCATCCTGGGTGGAAAGAAGAAGATCTCAAAGGGCAGATGGGGCAGCAACAGGATCACAGTGACTGCGGAGGATGAACTGCTGTGTGGATTCTCTGAGGTCTACACAGGGTTGAGGGTCATTCTTTGGAGATCTTTCTTTTCTGGTTCAATGAAATTTGGTAGATTTGAGCATCACTGCCTAATCCAGTTGGTATCAACCTCCAGGTTGAACATTTTTAGGTGAAACACATTCATATGCAGAGAACAAATGCATAAATAGCCATTTTTTTAACCCTTCACCTTCTCCTTTTGTCTAATTTTAAAATAAATGATGTCAGAGATGTTTCTAAAAAAAAAAAACCCCAACCCTGCAGCCCTCCTGCCCCTCCTTCTACTCTTCCAAAATTCCTTCAAAAAAATTGTAACTGGTTTCCAAACATCCCATTCATGGGAGCTGGAAAAGGGCCACATTTGGCTCTGATGGAGCTGTGTCTTTTCTTGGCTGCAACCGGAGAGATCTGGGGCAAAATATCATGTGTTTCATTTCTCTGCTGGTTGGAAGGGACGCTGTGATGGAGGGGTGGGGGTAGGGAATGATTTTACCCCAAGAGAGGAAGCTGAAAACTATAACTTCTTGTGAAAGAGATATTTTTGGAAGGTTTGCCTCGGTTGGTGGTGCTGGAATGCGGCTCCTCGCTGCGAGTGACAAGGAGGAATTATGCTGGGACAGAAAATGGCCTTTCTTCACCCTCCTGCCCAGCTCACCTCAGGGCTGACACCCAATGTTATTTTTTTAGGAGATGAACGGCTGCATTTCCCAGGGTGGCCCTGGACCCTTCCCACCCCTGTGGCTACAGGCAATGAGTTTGCTCGGGGGCAGCACCATCCCTCCCAGATGTCCCATTCCATCTTGTCCTTGTTGTCCTCCAGACGCCACATCCACCCCACATCCCTTCATGGGGGAGGAAAATGTTCAGTAGATGGGGCCACCGATGGAGCTTTTCCACACTCTACACCCTTCCCAGGGGTTTTTGCTACAAATTTCTTTCTTGGCTTTAGATTAATCCATCTGAACAGGAAAATAGCCCCCGAGTAGGAGAAATCCAGGTTTTTTCTCTTAAAAAATAAAAGCTGATGGCTCCCTAATGCCTCCACGACTTTGAGTAACCCAGGGTCCCCCCACCCATGCTGAGAGGACTGGGGTGGAGATAAACAGCTGAAAGGGACCTTTGAGGGATGTCGTGGTCCTTGGGCATCCCCATGGCCTGTGGATCTGGGGTCCTGACTCGATTCTACCCCCTGTGACATCTAAAAAGACATTTTGGCCCATGGGAACAAGCTGGGGCAGGGCTGGAGAGAGGTTGTCCCCGACAAAGGGTGGGGAGAGCATGTGGGGTTTGTAGTTGGGGAAGAAAAGGGCGAAAAAATGTGTATGGGAAGGGAAAAGGGAAAAAAGAAAATAAAAAATACCAAAAAAAAAAAAGGAAAATGAAAGTAACTGATGACTGAATCGTTGTGTTTGAACATCTGCAGAGTGTTACGGACACGGCGCTGTCTGCAAATCAGACATGTTGCTCCAGCCTCTCCCAGACTGTGGGATCCCTCCTCACCCTCCTGCCCGGCTCGAACGAAAGCAGCAGCTTTTATAAATAACAGCTGAGAGGTCCTGGGTGGGAACTTGCCCAACTTCACTGTCCTCTATTTAGACTGAGTTTTGGCAGCTCCTGCGAAGGGGAATCGAGCGTTGAACTGGCATCCTGAGTGACTCGATCCCAGCTTGTCCAGGTGGTGGGAGACAAGTGTCTAGGGCAGGGAGTCAGGTTGAGTTTCCATCTCAGCACCTTGGTGGCACCTCTGGGATCTCCCAGCCATGACCCATGACCAGGCTTTGTCATCTTTAACATCAGGAGCCACGAGAAAAGGTGTATTTTTGGTTGATTCTCCTCTCCCTCACTGTTGTTGGATAAATTAGGGCATTGTCAAAAGACCACCTTGATGTCTCCTGAGACTCATCCTGGGCTGAAATTGGGGCTGGTTGCAGGTGAAATCCCCCCTGATCGCTCCACACTTTGGTCCATCTAGATGGATCTTGGGTTGTTCATTCACAACAAAGTCCCCCAGAGCCCCCATGTTCCCACCTTCATGGGCACAGCAAACCCCACCTGCACCCCACCAGGATTTTGGAAGCACCACAAGAAAGGATCGCAGTCATGGAGCAGCCTGAACCCCCCCATGGAGACAAGGCTGTTTGGTGGCCAAGTAGCCACAGGAACGAGCCAAGAAACTGTTTATATCCAACAACTGGAAATCTGGCAACGACTCCGTCTGCACAAAACTTTTCATTTGGCTACCAGGCTGTTTTCCATCCTCGGGTTATTTCTCCAGCTTGGTTCATGTTTATAGTGGATTAACCTGCTGTGAGGAGCCCAGGTATTATTTATGGCTAATTATTGGCATTTGGCTGGCTGGGAGGATTGCAGGAATATGATACCGTGGTGCTTACACAGCTTGTTCCAAACTCCATTCGGTTCCTCCGTCTGAGCGTGCACGTTTACGATGCCAACTCACGTTATTTTCATTACTCTCTTCTCACTAATAAACTTTTGGTTGAACCAGACTTGAGAAAAGAAAATCCTTTGCAGAAGATATTTTTGGTGTCTTTCCAAAAAGTTGTTGTGAAGAAATCAAGGGCACAGCCTTACTCCAGGACGTAAGGAGTTCAGCTGCGGTGGATTCGTCGCATTTGCATCGTATTAACTCTGGCTGCCGGCTGCCAAACGGCTCGCTCTTTGCATCTGAAAATAATAAGGCTGCAGGAATAATAGCCCTGAAGTGAATTGTTTTCAAAGCATCTTTTAAAAATACCAAAGCCAGGCTTGTGTTTACACTCAGGGCTTTCTGTACGGTCAGGAGACGTCACCTGCTTCAACAACAGGAAAGAGAAAACCTCTTTGGATCAGAGCTTGACCTGGAGAGTTTGGGGAAAGGAGATAAGCAAGAGGTGATGTCCCACAGATTCCATCCCTGGGGACAAGCTGGAAGGGGTTAAATGCAAAAATGCCAACGGCAAAGGAAAAGCTGCACAACCCTACAAACCACCAGAGAATCCACACCAGGGAGAGACAATGGGACATGGGAGACTGAGCAGGAGAAGATTTTTTGGGCTGGGTGGGTTAGTAGGGAAGCACACTGCTCCCACAGCTTCTCCATCTCCTGTTCAACTCAGTGGAGGGACATGAGGTCCAACAAAGGTGACATCTTCATCCCCACTGGAGCTGGACACGTCCCATCATTGGGGACAGGGGTGTCACAGCAGCAACGTATCTCCCAGACTATTTTTAACCACTTTGGGTTCAAAACCCAACCTAAAGACCCCAGCAGAGCAGTTAAGCTTTTCGCGTGATGCTCAACTCCCAGCCCTGAAGCATCTCCAGATCCAAGCTCCCTGGAAAAGCCTCCCTGCTCTGCAGATGGACGCGAAGGGTGTGTTTTTAGAAATTAAAAACAAGAAAAAAGTAGGTTTTTAACTGATGCAATTATTCCCCCATTAGTCCTGGCTGCAGTTGGTGGTTCTTCAAGCTCCACTTCCCTTTAGCATCTTCAAAAGTGACAATATTGCTCCTTGAAAAAGCTTTTCCTTCCATGGTGGCCACCAAACTGGAGTCTTCTGAAGGTCCACATGGCACATCCTAGGGGCATCCACCAGCCTGACGGGCTGCATCCATCAGGAGATGACACTGGAACACTTTTTCCAGGTTATCCCACTTATTTCCCATTTCTCCCCAGTTGCATCACTTGCCTGGAGAAGATCTTTGGGAGAAAGTTTTCCTGAGCTTCAGGTGAAGAGCAACCTGATGACCTCCGAGTCCACATTTGCATCTGGCAGAAGCTGCTTTTTGTTCCCCACACATCAGCACAACGAAATACTTTATTGCTGCGCCTCGCTGAGCAACTTTCATTTATTTCTTCAAAATATTAAATAAGCCTGTTTTTTAAAAGTACCCCTGGAACAAGGGAAATGTATTATTATGGTAATTGTCTGGTGCTAATTATACTTATTACTATAATAACCGTTTTGTTGTCACACAAATAAAGTGGATTACATCATTTGTAAGTGCCAGAGGCAAGCGATGGCTCCGGAGCAGCGAGCAGGCAAGTTATGTGGGTTTTCTCCTTGGGTTTGGGTGAGATGGTGCCCAACAAAGTCATCTCTGATTTGGGATCCACATGGAGCTGTTGGATCTGTTTGATGGGGAGGATGGAGCCTCTGTGGATGTAAATCTGGTTTTAAGAACTTTGAGAGGTGGGGGGTGAGGGTGAGATGAGAGGTGGGGGGTGAGGTGAGATGAGAGGTGAGTGATGATCTTTAAGGTCCCTTCCAACCTGAACCATTCTATGATTCTATGAAGGCAAGATGAGGGGAGTGTTCATTCCTTTGTCACCACCTTCCTGCTGGCCTTGGTCACCATCCTCATCCTTGGAAAGATTTTGGGTGCTGTCAGGGATGCAATTGTAAAAGCACCTACTGTCTAATCCACAGTGCAGTTGCTTGAGTAGATGGTGAGTGAGATGCCACCTCTCCTCCTTGTTCACCGTTGCACATCTTGGCCACCTGGAATTTGGGATCCCACAGCCACAGTTCCTCTGGAAAATCCCAGACACAGTGTCGGGGCTGTGGGTCTGCTCTCCCACCCAGCACCTTTCCTCACCCAAAGCCGGGAGCTGTGAACACCTCGGCGTGTTGCAGCAAGCCAGCTTTGCCTGCATTACCTACGTGATCATTCCAGGAGGATGCCGAGGGCCGAGCCGGGCTGTGCCCACACGTGCCGTCCTGTCTATCGCAGGATTCAGGTCTCGCGTGGTTTTGGAGGCGAGTTTCACCCGGTCGCCTTCAACTCTGCACCCCCAACCATCCATCCATCCCCCAACACATCATCCCACCTTTCATCTCATCCTTCCTCTTCCAGCCTCATTGCCTACATAAAAAACCACCAACCCCCACTTAACCAGACCCTCATTTTCCAGGGAATTCAGCAAAAGCAGGTGTTTTACCTTTTTTTTTTGTGTGTGTGTGTGTGTGTGTGCACGTGTGCGTGTGTCTCTCGCCTCCTCTCTCGAGCTGATGGGCCCCTGGAGCTTATTTTACACGAAAGCAACACAGGTTGATGTATTTTTAAATGGCTTGATTTTATCACCCTGCTTAATGATTTGTCGCGTTATTTATTAGACAGTGTGATATCCGGAGGGATTCATCGCATTAACGTATAAATAATGTGGCAAATAGTTCAATAGAGCTATAAAAAAGGGGATTTAGAAATAAATTGACCTATGTTTGCTACATGTAAACGAAGGTGGTGAATGATAATGTGTGTCATGCCCTTAAGCGTGAAAAATGGGGGCCAAGAATAAATCAAAAAGTTTTTTTAGTGGGTAAAACTGCAAAAAGTAAAACTAAAACTCCCAAACTCTTGGGGTTTTTACCCATCTTACATCCCCTGCTCCAACCATGTTGATGTTTGGATGTGGTCATGCATCTCCCATGAGCTTGGAGATGCTGCTCAGCTTCTCGCCCTGAAGGCACATGGAGCTCCATCCCCATCGGGTGGTTTGTGGGATCAGGCACGGAGCCCAAATGTGCTCTCACCTACGCAATAAATAAGACCCTGTGTCCTTATCGACACCCGGCAACGCTGATTAAAGCAATAACCCAACCGCTCCGCGTTCCCACCTTGAGTTACGAGTTCACAATCTCGCCTGACGTTGGGCAATAATTATTTTTGAATAGGTTTTCCCATCTCCTGAAAAAAAAATATCTTTCCACCATGGCAGAGCCAGGAGAGTTTTTCTTTCTGCCATGGGGGTCAAATCCAACACTGGGATCATCCAAAATCTGTTGGGCCACCAGCCCTAACCCGCACCCAGCTTTGGCACCGCTGTCTGCCAGAACGATATCTGATCGCGGCGTTGGTGCCAAATTATTTTATTCCACAGCTGTAAGACAGATCCCTTTTTTTTTCCTCTTTTACAATGTGCTATGGTTTAATTATTTAACACCGTGTGGGTACGTGAGATGACACAGTTGTGAGGGACAACGCGTGAAGCTAATTGATGGATGGGCTGGATGAAGGATGGATCACAGTGCCAAGCAGAAAAGGAAAAGGGAATTTTCTCCTGGCAACATGAGGCATCGTCAGGAGAGTGGAAGGGAAGAGTTGGCCACCTCCAGGTGTGTCTCAGCCCCCCCAAGAACCTCTTGGTCATTGGCACCAGTTTGACTTGGACCAAGGGCAATTGCCGGAGTAATTGCGAATGTTGGAGCTCTCCGCTTCGAAACGTTGAGGTTAGCGAAGTCCACGCTCGATTTCTAAAGTTTTGTAAAATGGAAAAATGAAAAAATAACTTGGAAATTCCACCCCAGGAGTCTCCAGCTCAGCCCAAGCATCCCAGGAGCTGCCTGGCTGGAGCCGGGCTCTTCTCTTTGCCCAGTCCTCTTCCCCTTGCCAAAGAGGTGGGATCGGAGGCTCTGAGCCAATAAGTCAAATTCATCAACTCCTCCTCCTCCTCCCTCCACACGCGGAGCCAGCGTCACTCATGGTCACAAGCTGAGAATGTCCCCTGAGCTCTTGGTTTAAATACCCTTGCCTCAGTTTCCCCTTCTCCAGCTCACCAGCCCACTGTTAGAGGGCATGAGGAAGCTTATGGATAAGAAGAAATTAATATTATTCACACTTCAGAGGAGCTTAAGAGTTGGGTAACCAGATTTGCTCTCTTTTTTTGTCACTAGCAGCTCTATGGGGTAGATATTGTCTCCCAACCACGTTTCTGGGTCTGGCTGGTGTTAACCCCAGTAGCAAACTCCACCCTCCCCCAGCTTTGGCATCTCGGGCTCCTTTGCGATGTATTTATTAACGCTGTGCACGGGATGGGTTTTCCAGCAGGTAAATACATCCACTAAGCAAATATTTCTTTCCTTTTCCCCCCCTTGGCTGCCTCCGGCTCCATCCAACTCTCAGAAAAAAACAACCCTCAAAGGCTAAACCTTCCCAAAACCTGGATACAGCTTGGAGATCCCTTCCCAGAGAAGGAGGACAGGATCTTCCAACCTCCTTCACGAGGAATAAACGCTCATTTTAGTAGCCAATTTGATTCACTTTTCAAGGAACAGGTTTTCATGCTTTGTGCATTTATTTCCTAATTTTATTATGCCATTTAATTAGATCATGCACATTGGTTTTATTGTTAAAACATGTCCTTGTTTTCTTTATAACTGGATTTCATGGCACTACAGGGACATTTAGGAAAATATCACATTCCAACATCGACCGTCGAAATCAGACCTAGATCTAAACGGAGCTGCCGGGTCATAAATCAAGTCACAGATGGAAAAAGCGGAATATTATTCACAGCATGCGGAGCGCCAGCGGTTCCAGGAAGGGACGCACACCCCCTCCGAGCTTTTAAATTACAGCCCGAGGAGGGACGAAGCGGAGCAGCAGCTCCTTTGGAAGGACATTGAGAAGTTGTTTGCAGGATTCCTTTTTATGGGGTGACAATGGTTGGGGTTGACCCCTTAAGACGCCCCATTTCACAGCACCGTGGATGGTACTGAGCTCAACCTCTTCCCCCATCCACCTCTCCCCAAAATCATTCTGCATGCTCCAGGTTTCCTTTGAGGTCTTCTCCTGCTGAGGAGCCATTTCCCACGTCCCTTGCAAAAAAACCCATGTGCGACCCAAGCGGGTTGGATTAACGCGGTTTTTAAGGGGAGTTTGGGGAGGAAGGGAGACTTTTCTCGCCGTGGGTCGGAGCAGATGGCTGGAAGAAATGAGGAATGGTTCTGGGAACTTCCCTGGGGATGCCTGAGAAAGGGGAAGGAAAAAAAAGAAGAGAAATCCACACAATTTAAGACACTTGATCAGATGTTTGGAGGTTGACTACAGGAAACTGAGACCCTGGGGCTTTATCTCCGGGTTCCTGAGGGCTGGGGGCTGGCAGGGGGCTGAAAGGGAGCCGGCTGCAAGCAGAAATCAATTAGTGCTGGGGAGAACTTGAGCCGGTTCAGACAGATCCATTTGGAGAAGGCACGCAGCGAGCTGGGCTGGGCCGAGCTGCAAATCATCACCAGGCTGAGAAGTACCGGCAGGTCCTGGGTTCAGCGGCCCCACGGCTGTAATTCTCGGCAGAGTGGGGGTCCTGGTCCCATCCTGCTCCCTTTCCTGGCTGTGGGCAGTGCGATGGAGGAGCTGCAACCTCAACTTGCTCCCATTGAGCACCTAAAGGTCTGGCTGATGGGTGAAGTTTGGGGTGGTCCCACTTGGATGAGATGCTGTGCAAAGGGATGTCCTTGTGCAGGCTGAAACCAGCCCTGGTCTTGTGCTTGAATGGGGTGAGAAGGGTTTGGGGGTGACTGCTGGATGCCAGGAGATCTCAGCTTCTTCTTTATGTTCTTCCCAGTTGCCATCACCCAAGGAGACGCAAAGAGAACACGAGGACAATCAGGGCTGGTGGATCTAGCGGAGCAAAGCAGAAGACCTGTAGTAGATACTGGAGGGATCTGGAGGGGAAAGGAGAACCTGCGGAGGTGACTCCTCACTGGAAAAACACCCCAAGGAAATCACATCTCCTTTCAAAATCCAAGGTGGTCTCCAAGGGAGAGGGTTAACCCCAGGCTCTGACACAGAGACACAAGGATCTGTCCATCCCATGCAGACAGAGCACACAGTGATGTCTGCTTTCCCCACAGATCTTTCTCCAAATGGTCCACGGGGCCATTCCAAGGTCTCTTTTTTTTAGTCTTCAGCCCCATCTTTGTGTCTTTTTGCCTCTTGGAGCCTAAAAACCCAAAGCCTGAACTTGGACATCTCACATGGATCAGCACCTCCAGCCAAGGTGCTTGATCCCTCCTAATACTCTTCATCCCCTACCCCGGGGGGTTTCATTGCATCCCCCCTGATTTGGGGTGCTCCATCACAGCTTTGCCCTCACCGAGGCTGCCGGATCGTGCCAAGAATGGGCACAAATATCACACACTGACCCTGGGGAGCAGCCCCCAACCCCGACCGCCGTGTCCTTTCACATCTGCCCAGCCGTGGATTTTACAGCCTGGTATAAACCCAGCGGCTCAAAACGTGTCAGCCTTGATTTATACCGGCATAAACGGCAAAAAAAAAAATACAACCCACCGAGGCGCAGGTACTGAGCCCCGTTACGCCGGCAACGGGCTGAAGGCACCGGCAACACCACCGGTTCAGCTCCAAGCAGGCTGAATTTGGCCCGACTTGTTTAAAATTCCTTTCTCTGCACACGAAACCATTTTCTTTTTCTTTTTCTTTTTTTCTTTTTTTTTTTTCCTGCGCAGTTTAGCCTTGGGGAGATTTATTTCCTTGTTAGCTCAAGATTTTCCTATTAGCCCATCTCAAAGAAACATGGCTGCATTTTCTCCCGGCGCACCAGCTGTTGTGCGAGACGCAGGTACATATTACAGCCGTCATTAAACGGCCTGTCATTCCTGGCTTCCTAATTACCGTATGAATAGAGAGTAGCACGAACAGAGCGGCCGATTGTTCCACTGTGACTTACAAGGGGAATCAAAAATGGAAGATGCCTCCATCGCTCTTGGGGTTTTTTTTTTCCCCCCTTCTAAATCGAATCGACGAGGAAATTCGGGTGGGTTTGAGTTGCGAGCGTAGCGTCTTACTTTATTTTTCAAGACGTTGTTTGCAAAAGGAATAACCCTCCCCTGTGTATTTCCAGTCTCCCCTCTCCTCCTTTTTTTACTTTGGTTGGCTTTAAAAATGTAATTTAGCAAAGCGGCACAACCTCAAATGAAGGAGGACAAACATATGGTAAAGTAGATGCAGGGAATATTCCAATAAGCAGTAATATACTGCGGAGATGTGTCCTGGTTGCAGTCAGCAGGGTTTTTGGTGGGGGTTTTTTTTGTTGTTTTTGGTGATTTTTTTTTTTCTTTTCAGTAATAGCTCCCTTCTTTGTTGCAGGAAGTCATGTTTTAGTTTTGCAGAGAAATGATCTTTTCCAAGCTCTTTTCCACACACACACACACAAAAAAAATCAGTATCGCTGTGCCGAGGTCACAAAGAGCCCATTGGCGAGCGGCAGCGTGTTTAATATCCAGACACCTTTGATTTGCAGCACCTATTACTGCCATTTTATAGACTGGGAAAGAAATAAAAATAAAAAATACAACAAAAGACGGCACCGAGGTACCAAGGGCTGGTCCTGGGAAAGGGAGAGATGAAGTTTTGCTCAAAATGTCATCCAAAAACAAGGTGAGAGGCAGCCAGCACATGGGCTTCTGGTGCAGGAGAGATGCCAGCAGCTATCCAAAGGCTCTGGCATCCATTTTGAGTCCACATCCCTGGAGGTGTTTAAAAGATGGCTAGATGGGGTGCTCAGAGATATGGTTTAGTAGTGGACAGGTATGGTTAGACTTAAAGATCTCAGAGGTCTTTTCCAACCAGGAGATTCTATGATTCTATGATTTTGGGAAGGTCTGGAGGAAGAAGTTGCTTGGACATGGCTTGGATGTCACCTTCACTAAACCATTCAATGACTGGAGATGTCCCATGGTTCCACCTTTGCATCACCCATGTGGACTCACTGATGTCTAAGGGAGGTTGGGCACATGGCATTGCCATGTAGGGAGTTGAGATGTCAGGGTATCTTCTGCCCTCCCCAGCTGCCCAAATGTATGAAACTTGTGAGAAATGAGCATTTTGGGGATTTCTACCTAATGCAACCCATCCCACCCTTTACAGGGGCAATTTTCCTGATGAAAAGCAAAACATCCCCTTGAAATCAGCACATTGAGGTTTTTATATCCAAGAGAAGGTCACTTTGAGTGGTCAAGGGAAGCCAAGTGAAGATGTGTCTCATCTCTTCCTCTTCCACATCAGAGAGAGAATTTGGACCCAATGGGGCCAAACCAAGAGGCAAATCTCTGCTGGAAGATGGGGTTGCGGTTGGGTGTGCACCAAACCAAGGAGCCCCATCAGGATGACAAACATCTGGAGATGCAGCAGCCATCAGGGTGGATTCAGGAAAGCCGAGAGCCCGACCTCTGCTGAAGAGGCCAAGGCGAGGAGGAGCGAGCTCGCAAACCGCCCGTTCTCAGGCTGCTCAGGTTTTATAGACCGACCCCGTCCCCTTCTCATTGCGCCAGAAACCCGGAGGCATTCTTGGGATTAATGATTTCCAGACATCTCCATCTGCAGCCGAGGAGGGGAAGGCACAACACCAGCCAGCGGCCTCGGCTGGAAATCGGGCAGATCTGGAGAAGAACAAGTTTTTAGGAGGTTGGGGGAATGGGTCAAGAGAGCTGCCTGTGGAGAAGTGATGTTGCACTTCCCAGTGCCCTCAAATGGAGATGCCAAAGGTTTTTCTTGAAGATCCAAAAACCCACCTGGGTCTTGGGCATCCCTGGGTGAAATGGAGTGCTCTGGGATTCAGGTAGAAAACCATCTCATACCTTTTGTCCCTGAGCAACCCCCTCCCCATAATCCCCCAGCCCTTTCTTTCAACAGAACTGAGAAGTTTTGGACATCCTCAAGCATCTCAGCATCTCCCAGTCTCACACCTTGGCTTTGCAGTACATTTCTGGACCACAATGACCAGAGAAAAGTGGGTGTTTTCTTCTCTCCTCTCTTTGTTTCTCACCAGCTCCATCTGTCTGACTCCCCACCTGAAGGCAACGCGGTCCTCTGTGGCATCTCAACGCGTTGCCATGGAAACTATCATATCACAACCCGAGGATGATGGCTTGGAGTGGGAAGGGAACAGCAGGAAACAGTTTTTCATGCAAATATCTGTTGCAATAAAAGGCCAATAAATAATCAAGGAAAGGAACTGGGGAGAGTGGAGGAGAAATAGGAGGGGGTTGGAATATAAAATAAAATAAAAAAAAGGGATGCTGGCTCGTTCCTGAAGAGCTCGTTACCTGGAGCTCGGCATGCAAATGAGCTTTGTGTTAATTGCAGCTTCGTGAGTCACATTGGCAGAGTGGTGACACCGGACAGGAGTTAAGGAGACCCCCATGTCCTTATTTGCTCTGAAAGGTAATTATCACCAGGCCCTAATGAGCTCAGGTGGCACGGGGGCCATGTAGGGCAGTGAGGAGGGGACAAGGTCTTGTGGGGTGCAGGGAGCCCCTTTGCCCCACATGAGGGGCAGGTTTGGGTGCTCTGAGGTGGCCTCACTAACCAAAAAACCCCATTTTTCCCCCCAAAAAGGGTTTGCACAGACCCTCTGGGGCAGCAGCCACTGGGGCTTTATATACCCCTGGAGAGGGCAGCACGGGATTGGCTGGGAACATGGGTGGTAGCACGGGATTGGTTGGAAGCAGAGCCAGGTGGCAGCATGGGATTGGTTGGAAGCAGAACTAGGTGGCAGCACGGGATTGGTTGGAAGCAGAGCTAGCTGGCAGCATGGGATTGGTCAGTAACACAGATGGCAGAGTGGGATTGGCTGAGGGGGGGGG
>NW_010329604.1:24612-28117 GCF_000700745.2 Antrostomus carolinensis
GATATAACCCTTGGATGATGCTGTAAGGTGGGATGTCCCATGGGAAAGGGGGAGCTGGGGTGGGATGCAGACTCTGGAGCAGGATCTGGCCCCTCTGGGACAACGCTACGAGGGGACATGGCGTGTCTCTCCAGTTTGCAACCTCCCTACACCTCCTCCAAGCCCTTGAGAACCACTGGGATGTGGACCAGGACAGGGACAAGGGTGGACATGTCCCCATAGCTGCTGACCCACAGACCCATCGCATCAGGGCAACGTGGGAAAACACCCCAGCAGATCTTCATCTCCCTCATCTTCATGATGCCCCATTTTTCAACATTTGGGATCCCGCCGCAGCACGGAGCCACCCTGCCCGGCTGCAGCCGAACACCGGCGGGGATTAACCCAGCTGCAGCGTGTGTGAGCTTGCAGCATCCCTCCCGCCACCGAGCCCTGGCTCCGCTTAATAACCCAGGAGTCCTCACGTAGGATATCGTGCGAAAACCTCCCGGCCCGGCCGTGGGCTGCCAAGGAGAGGGAGGAATGTGAAACACGGTGGTGGTGGCAAGGGGTGAGGCCGGTCCTGTTGGCCTTGAGCAAGTCATGGCCCCGTGCCTCAGTTTCCCTGACCATAACGCTGGGATGGCAGCACTGACACCTTCTCCTGCTGGTGCCGGGGTAGATGTGGTCTGTGGAGGACTCGTTAGCTCCATACTCATTTTTGGCACCTCGGTGCCGTTGTAACCGTGTCCCCCATGGGGGTTTTGTTGGTGTAATTATAGTTTGTGTAAGCAGCCACGCCTAGAACCGAAATATCTGTGCCTGAACTCAACATGCACATGGAGCAGGTCTTGGATTCACCAAAACCAGGAGCCCCAAGAGGAAAGGAAATGCGGGAGGAACAGAGCATTTTTTTAGTAAAATGGAGCCCTTTTGGGGCAAACTTGATTTGCACCATGTTACGGATTGTGTTTGGGTGGAGAAAAATCAAAATAGAAACCCCTTTTGGTGTCTTTGCAGCTTCTTGTAGCACTGTGATGACCGTGGATGCAACACACTCAGCCCAGCTACCAGGTACCCAGAGGCCATGGTGATGGGCACCCTTGGAAAAACCCAAAACCTCACCAGGGCCGTATCCTGACATAGCTGCCCAATGTGGCCTGAGCCCACCATGGAGCAAGGCTGGGGCTGTTCTCAGTGTCTGGGTCAGTCCTTGGTGGTGGTATTTTCTGAGTTGAGCTGCTGCTTCTTGTATTTATGGGCTCCGATGACAAGTGGGTGGCAGACAAAGTCATCTCTGATCATCCACGGTCCGGGGATTTCCTAAACCTGAGATGAGATCTGCACCTGCGGGTGAAAGTCCTGCGCGGTCGCTCACTCATGCATTTGCCTCGTGGGGTTTGATCCTGAATTAACATCACTCCTGGCCCCATCTGCCCTTTCTGGGCTTGCATTTGCTGAGCAGTAACACTTGGGGTGCTGCCACTCCACTCTCCTGGTCATGAGGGCCACTTCCACCACCACGAAAGGTGCCCAGGACCCAGCCTCTACCCTCCATCTCCCTTGGACCGCATGTGTTCGCAAACCTCCAATTCTCTAATTTTCCTTTTAAAAAAACCATTAGGGTTATACAACCACATTAAATGTCTCCTGACGGACAAGAAAGGACACGAATCCAACCTTTCATCATTCCCACCCCCAAATAAATCCAGACAAGGTTCCTTTGTAGCAGCTAAGCTGAGACATCTTAACATTTCCCTGCTAGCAAGCTCCAAGTTTCTTTACTCACCATATATTTCCCCTGACAGTTTGTACAGATACTTAAGACACCATATAATTATCATCACAGCTAAAAGGCAAGGGCTGATTTATTTGTGACAAGCACCACCTTTCCACGATGACGCCATTGACACTTACACCGAGGGTTTTTTTGGCGTGGGGAGGTGCGGGGAGGCAGAAGCCAGGCTGCTTTCTCCTCCTTTTCTTCTTTTCTTTCTTCTTTTCTTTTTTCTTTTTCTTTTTTCTTTTTTTTTTTTTTCATATTCATCCTTTTTTTTCCCCTCCAGGCACTTTACTACAAGACAACCAGCACCTCAGTCCCAGGACCGTCCCCACCATCCCCAAAGCCCTCAAGGCTCTCGTGATTTCATGGGTTTGGGCCGACGCGGGTCTCTCCGTCTGCTCTTCTTTGACTCTTGGCGTGTGAACAATGCGTGCACTTATCTCAGTACTTATTTAGTGCCCAGTTCCACACCCTGAAATTGCCTGATTATAGCTTTCGGAGCCTGTGTGATGCGTTGGGTTAGGCAAACAGATGTGCCAAGGAGTCTTGTTGAAAACCCACATCCAGGCAGGAGCTTTCAGCTCTCCAGGTTGTTCCCTTTATTTTTTTTTCCCTTTCCCCTCCTCTCCCTCCCCCTTTTCCTTTCAGAAGTAGCTCTAATAATTGCCTTCAGATTGCTCTCAGCAAGGGAAGGGCTGGGGAGAAACACTCAATGTTTCAGCCATTTGCCAGTAATTTTCTCTCCAAGGAATGGGCCCCTCCATAGCCAAGAACTCATGACTCTTTTGCCTGGTTGTCTCCTTGCCTAGAACAAACCCACCTCCTTGCCTCCTCCCTGATTCTTCTGCCAACCAAACTGCCAAGACGTCTCCTCTCAACTCATGACCTCTTCAGGTGCACGTCTCTGCATGGCAAGATCTGCAGAGGGAAGGCAAGCAAGGCTGGGCTTTGTCGGTGCCAAGAGTGGCCTCCTCCAACCCATCCTCTACCTCTCCAGGGCACCTCCTAACCTTACATCCACCCTGAAAGAGCTCAAATGGAGAGGCCAACGTGTTGGCCTTGATATGGAGAAGTATAGGCCAGGAGATGTTTCACCCTACCCATGCAGTGTGAATTTGTCCAGTCTTCTTCTGGAGCCAGTGGAGAAAAGTGGACACCTTGTAAGGGCCATCTGGCCCATCTGAGATAGGAAAATCAAGATGGGAGGTGGCTTTTTGGAGGTACCAGTCTCTCTATTGAGTAAAAAGACTTTCATGGCTGTTGATAGACAAGAAAAAGTCTTACCTAAGAGGAAGAGGAGAGATTTGACAGTAGTCTCTTGGTTCCTCCAGATCCTCCTCCCAACCCAGCTCACCACTAAGCCCTCATGGTAGGAAATCTCCATATGGGGAATGAGCCTGCAAGACCCAAACTGCCCAAACCCACCCACTGGGACCCCAGTATTGCTGCTCCTATCAGTGCAGCCCTGAGCCTCTCATTGCTCTTGAAAACTGCTATCAGGTGCCCACACCTAAGGTCTTCCTGCCTTTAAGGGCCATCGGTTGGGTTCTTCCTCCTCCTTGCCATGTTGTGATGCTTTCAGGGGCTGTTTGAGACTCAAGGCAATGGGAAAGGTGCAGCTCATGAGCACTTTGTGTTTGCTCCCAAGCCACCAGATGCAGAGACTGGGGTGGCACTCAGTGGCTCTGGGGCTTGAAGAGAAGGTGATTGGAGCACCTACTCTGGGCACCACCTCTTTGAATG
>NW_010329605.1:0-15578 GCF_000700745.2 Antrostomus carolinensis
CGGTGAGTACCGGGGGACCCTCCCCACAACCCCAGCATGTGGTATCTTTATTATCTTTATTCACCGGGGGGGGGATGAAGCGGGAGCCCCCCGGAATACCTCAGTAAGGTGGGAGGGGTGGGCAGAGCCGCGGGGCCTCATTCTGTGACCAAGGTTAAAGTCCAGGGGTACCTCAGCACCCCACTGTGTGCAATAGCAGGATCGGGGCTGAAAGGTCTCACTCTGAGCTGATTGTGACCCCAAAAGAGGGAATGTCACCTCTTTCAGCCAGTTTTTCCCCATTTAAGGGGTTCCCCCCCCCTTGCGACGCTGACAGCCACACCCAGCACATCCCATGAGTTGGGGTTCAGGGTGCACAGAGTTGGGTGGGCTGTTGGTGGGAAGGGTTGGGGACTTGGGTGACATCTGTTTCACCCCGCTGTGACCTCCGAGAAAGGCGCAGCACGCGTGGCTTTGCAGGCTTTCCTGCACCCCTGCCTGCCCAGCAGCACCGGGGACCTCCGGGATGTGGGTGCCCAGGGTTGTGGGGTGACCCTGGCTGCATCTCGCTGGGGTTTGTGGGTCAGCTGGACCCTGGTGCTGGGTGGGTAAACACCAAACTGGGCAAACTCACCTGTTTGCTCTTCCAGGCCAGGCTGGGAGGAGTGGGGCTGATTCTGTGCCATCGGTGCAGGGATGGCAGCAGGACACAGGTATCCTGTGGGATCTCTGTCCTGGAGAGGGTCAGCTGCCCTGAACACCACTGGAATCAGTCCCATGCACGGGCCCAGGGCCAGACCTGTGAAATGCTCATCCCAGAGGATGCTCCACACATTTCCTGGAACAGGATCTTCATACCATGTCGAGGGGTGACTTCAGAGCCCCATAGCCAGGCTTGTCCGTGGGGATCCTGGCTGCTCCTGCAGATCCTCCTGCAGCTTGCAATCCTGCCTCTCTCTCCAGGCCAGTCCCACCATCTTCCCGGCACCCGAGCACTTTCCTTTCAAGAAAAGTTGAGAGACGTGATGAACACGTCACGAAGACACACAGGAAATGTGTCAGAGACCTTTAAGGAAAGGAGATGAGGGTGAAACGAGAAACAGTTGAGGCAAAGGTCTTTTTTTTTTTATTAGGGAAGGCTGGCAGGTTCCAGGAAGGCTGATTCTTTCCATGGCATGTGCTCCTTAATAAAGATAAGACACCTGTGCCATCTTGGAGGTGTTGCTAAATCCACATCCTAGGTACCATCTGCTGCTTTTAAGTCTTTGTGGCCTCCTACAAGAGCAAAAGTCAGGGTGGAGCTGAATCTTTTAACAGCTGCTGGCAGTCAGACACAGCTCCCAGGAACCTCCAGCTTCCCCCAAACCCTCTCTTAAGCCCTGGCTCAAGCCCTGGAGAGCCTTAATTTTCTGCAGCTTTGGGCTGTCTTTAAGTAAATGGGTGTCATATCCTCCTTCACACCCCTCCCTGCTCTCTTTCAGCATGGTATTCTCATAAAAAAAGGGGGAATAGGGCAAATCAAAGGGGCATTGGGCTGGAAAGTAGGAGGAATGGGGGGCAGCAGTACTCTTGATACTGGAGAGGATGGTCGGAGGCACTTTGCCCCCCAGCAGAGACCGGCAGTGAGGTATCTGGGGCGATCACTTGGTTTGCAGGAGTGGGAGTTTAGGGTTCTCCCCTGGGAGCAGGTTGGGGACTGGCTGATGGGGACGTAGCTGCTGGTCCCAGATGTGCTCGTGTGCAAAAGGGCTGTGGTGTCCTGTGTTGCAAGAGAAGAAAGGGCTGCAAGAAACCACATTGAGAAGGAAACCGAAAATGAAAGTTCCTCTGAAATGACGGTCAGAGTCACAGCCTGCCACTTCCTAAGGGTTTGGCACACGGCAAGCGTGAAGAATCACATGAGTCAGCTGCTTCTCCAGAACCAGGCTCATGTGCACACCAGCCACCCTTCGTGCTGGACAGTCAGGTCTGCATCAGAAATTCCTTGTTATTCGTGCCTGAGATCAGAGTCAGAGGCAATGGCTTGATGTGAAACCACCAGTTGCACCTATAGAACAAACTGGCAGCTGAACTCTTTGGATGCATCCGCATCCTCCCCAGTGCTCAGGACAGGTTGCAGCAGCGTGGAGCACAGTAGGAATTCACACTGCTTCACTTAGCCACGAGCTCCAGAGAGCTGCTCGAGTCTGGGCTTGCTTCCTCTGGAAAGGCACCAAGGCCTTCTGGTGGAAGGTGGGCTGCAGCTGTAGCATCTGAGGAGGGGCTGGGGATGAAGCACAGGAGGGTTTCCTCTGTGGAGAAGGGAATGGGGACACGTGCACTGCTCCAAGCACTCCCCAAGCTGTGCCCACCACATCCCAGGGCAGAGAAGAACAAGGAGAGGAGCAGCTCTGGAGTCTGGGTCTCTGCTGATCTGAGCAAATGGGAGCCAGCTCTCCTCCCAGATTTACCCTCAGTCCCAACTACTGATCATCATGGTGTTTTTCAGCTTTTCTTTGGATGGGGATGTTTGAAGCTGGGGAGGAAAAGGGAAATCCTGTCCTCGGAGGTACATAGGAAAAAACAGCATCTCCATCAGTGTGTCACCGCGGCTCAGGGACCCTGAACGCAAACACACGATGGTTTTCTAAGCCAGGCTTAGAAGTCAGCGTTGCATTTCCAGCCCCTCATCCCCACCTTGACTGCAGGCCATACTTTACCATTTAGAGTCTCAATTTATTTGTTCTTCTGAATAATCTTCAATGCAAATTTACAAGCTTGGACCATGTGTTGTGCTTCTAATCTTGACATAAGTGGTTATTTATCCATAACCAACACTTTTAACAATTTTTGCCCACAATACAATTTAAATTCCTGCGTGTCAGTGTGACCTTGTGAATTCAGATCTGGTGCAAATCAGAAAACCCACCAGTGTAGAAGTCTGGGCTGGGAACATGTACTGGCATGCCAAGAACAAGCTGTGACCTGCAGTGATCTCCCTCTAACCCTGACAGGAACTGTGTGGCCTCACTTCCTTCTCTGCAAAAACCAGGGGCTGGGCTGAGTGAGACCAGCAGAGGGGTGAAGGAGCTGAGGACTGCAAGAGCTCTAGACCACAGGTTCAGGAGACCTCTGAAGTTCAGGGGCAGTATGACCTGGGAATTTGGTCCTCATGTCATTATCTTATTCTGAGAAGAAACATAAAGAACAGGGGGAATAAGAGCCTTTGGATACAGGAAAACAGAGACCACATCTCTCATGGAGGTTGTGGAAAACAAGTCTGGAGGTGCTTGCCAGGAGAAATTGGCACAGTTGTGGCAGCTTGGTATGGTCTCAAGTTAGTGGGATCTTGCCGTGCTCTGAACCATGGTCGGGATAGCAGCATTTCATAGAATCATTTGGTCGCAAAAGACCTTTGAGATCATTGAGTCCAACCGTACCTGTCCACTACTAAACCAGATCTCTGAGCACCTCATCTACTTGTCTTTTAAATCCCTCCAGGAATGGGGACTCAACCGCTTCCGTGGGCAGCCCATTCCAGTGCCTAAGAACCCTTTCAATGAAGAAATTTTTCCTGATATCCAGTCAGAACCTCCCTTGGTGCAACTCGAGGCCATTGCCCCTTGTTCTGTCACGTATTACTTGGGAGAAAAGTATCTCAGGCAGCAGCAGAGCCCCACGACTCAGCTCCCAGACACGTTCTCCGGGTGCAGCCAGGGAGTCGTAGAGCCCTTTGTACTGGGATTTTTGTTGCCATCCCAGCATGAAGTCACTGCAGATGCTGCTCTTGTGTGGACTAAGAGCCAGAGCAGCCCAGGGCGCTTGCTGAGCAGGTCAGAGGATAGCTGGCAGGTTTCCAGCAAGGGTGGGGAGGTGGTGTGAGGAGTTGGGTGACTTTCCTTTTCTGGTATAGGACTGGGCAAATATTTTACTGAGAAGAGTGAGGAAGAGAGGAGAAATCTAGCCAAGGTACTCAGTGTGGCTGGGAATCAGGGAATGATCATACTGGAAAGGGAGGAGCCAGGTCACTGGCAAAGATAAAAGCAGGTAGCGTTGTTCCTCAGAGCTCTTGGCTCAGCCAAGGAGGTTTCCTAAGGCTGGCGAGGGGCCATGAGGTAACAGTGTCCCTGCAGGCTGCTCATAACTTGGGTCATCTCTCTTCACCCCAGGTAAAGCTGATCCTCCCAAGCATCTCTGCAATGGCCTCAGGGAACGACGGTGACCCACCAAGGGCCCATGGACGCCGGGGAAGCAACGAGCACGGGCTGTCAGGTAAAAAGCTTGCTGTGATATCTGTGATATTCAGAGAAAGAAGCATTTTCAACCCATTCTATTTTTCCCCTACTGTGTTTCTTTGAAGAGATAGGGTTTTTTCATACCTCCAGGTTTTTTTGCAAGACTGGGATAACAAATCAACTCCATAAAGCTGGACTTGAACTCGGAGAGTGCATGCTCAATGCTTTTGGGAGATGCTTGGCATTGGATTAGTGTGGTGGGCTGCAAGAGGGGCTTGAAAGGGACAGAGAAAATAGTGTGCTGGGAGCTCTGCGTGTGCAGGGAAAGTGGGTGCCAGAGAGCACAGGGATTGGGGTGCAGGGCAGATCACCCCGGCTGCGTGTTGTCATTTACTTTCCCTTTCTCACAAGAGAGTGAAAGGTGCTTGATGTTTAAAACACAGAGAAAATCACTCCGTGCTGAGCAGTGCCTGGTCTCAGGCAGTTGGTTTCAGTCTTGCTGTATCAGGTGCTGGATGAAATCAGGTCTCTGGTGCAGCTTGGCATAGCAGCGATGAAAAGTTACAGCTTACCAGCCCTCAGAAGCTGTTCAGTCCGTTTCTTGTGTGTGCCAAGCCCAGCAGACTGTGTAATTGCCTTTCACCCTAATGGGTGAAACTGGGAGCGGGGCTGAAAGGAACCCAGGAAAAACCTCAGCTCCTATTTCATCCCCAAATGATCGAATGCAGCAACATAGGAAGCTGTTAAAGACGGGTGATGACTTCACCTGTTTTGCAGGTGGACTTGTAAATAAGGCTGAGTCACTGCAGCTCTGTGAACAGTGGAGATCAGGAGCTATACCGCAGTGTTCCTGTGCTGAGCCCAGGTCCAGCTCAGAGCTGGTTTATTGGCCACTATCAGTATAATATTGATAATGTTATTTATACTCTGGTATAGCCTGGACTCTTCTCTATCTCAGAGTACCATTTGTGCTGCTAGATCCATCTCAGACTCCTCTCCATCTCAGGATACCCTTTGTGCTAGATTCTGCATGAATACACTGAAAGAAAAAAATACCTTGTCCTTCCCTTACCAAAGTCTAGAAGGTAGGAAAATAAATAAAGAAGAGCAGTTGTTTACGTACATTGATTTCCTGTTGAGGCCAACGAGATGCTGATGTGAAAACCAGTGAGAGGATCAGGCCCTGAGCTCTAACCACACTGTTTTACCGTCACGTTTCCTGTACACTTGCAAACACTTACTGGTGGTACTGGAATCCCTCTGCTTCCCAAATCTCAGGGGGCTCCATCTGGAATTTTGGAGGTAGGATCTCTGCGTTCCTTTTAGGCAGAAGCTTCATGGACTCCAGCAGAAGCAGAAACATGCAGTTTCCACCAACATGTGCTATGGGATTGCAGGGCAGGAGAAAGATTTTGTCAACAGGTATTAAGTCTGGTTTGCTTTTCGGGCTCGTTTGCTCTGTGTATTTATCTTTGGATGCAGTAGGGAGCAAAGAGATTTATCTGCTGCTCAAGGATTTGCTTGAGCATTGTTCTGAGCCCTTGTTCTACCAGCTGGTGATTTTAGGGCATGGGCAAGTTGCTGCTGTTTCTGTCTAGGTTGGGTGGCAGTTTGCACTTGTGATGTTTTTAGGACATTGCAGAGGAAGGCAGGAGCTTCATACTCCTGGCAGTATGTGATGAAGAGGAGGAGCAGCTTCTGAAGAGTCATGCAAAAGGGAGCAAACATTGCGGAAGGAGGGGTGGGTGGCCCAGCAGCAACAGTGCTGAGCTCAGCTCAGGAAATAGGGTTTATATTTCAGAAAATGAACAGTTCTCATCTGTAACATGGGGGTGGCACATCCCTGGCCAGACACAGACAGCTGTGGGAATGGTTTGGATAGATCGAATCTCAGATCTGTGGGACAAGCCATGGATGTGGCTGTCCCCACACTGGCAGGTAACCATGCCAAATGCAGCTCAGCTAGAGGGGCTAGTCCACGTGATGAAAATATTGTTTCTGTGGTCACACTTAGCTCCTGTGTAGACCACATGAGCTGGAATCCCAAAGCACTTGGCTCAGAAAGGTGATGTCTTGCTATATCCACTCATTACCTACTCGGGGAAGGGAGAAAGCTTTGATGTGAATCTCTTCAAGGATGTCCAAGGTGTGGAAAGCCCAGCCACCCTGACTCACAGTTTGCAGTGGCAGATTGGCAACTGTTCTCTTCCTCAGATTACCTGGGCTTTCTCATCTGTCTGCACGTCTTTAATCCTCACAAAACACACCTAGAGAGGCACAAGGTCTGGTCCTGGGTTGTTTGTCTTTGCTCTGGACTTGAAGACATGCTGCATGTGAAGCAAGTAATGAGCTGATAAGTAGTTGTTTAGGGATGTCATTCATATATCTGTGAGCATCTCTGAGTCTTCAACTCCAAGATCACCTGCAAAATCAGTAGGGAAAATGTGACCTGCCTGTTGAAGCCTGGGTTCTCATACATTCTGTAGAGCAACTGAAAGCATTTAAACATGCTTTTCTCTTGTTTGGTGCCCATGCAATTCCTGCCTCCAGCACAGACACGGAGTATTGGACTTCCTTGTTGAACTGCATCTCCCATCAATAGCACAGACTGGTTTGGGTTGAAGGGACCTTTCAGGGTCTCTAGTCCAACCCCCTGCAGTGAGCAGGGACATCTTCAACCAGATCAGGTTGCTCAGAGCCCCGTCCAACCTGACCTTGAATGTTTCCAGGGATGGGGCTTCTACCACCTCTCTGGGTAACCTGGGCCAGTGTCTCACCACCCTCAGTGTAAAAAAAAAATTATTTCACAAATCTAGTTCAAATCTCCCCTCTTTTAGTTTAAAATAATTTCTCCTCGTCCTATCACTACAGACCCTGCTAAAAAGTCTGTCCCCATCTTTCTCATAGGCCCCTTAAGTATTGAAAGGTGCAATAAGGTCTCCTCAGAGCCTTCTGTTCTTCAGGCTGAACCCCAACTCTCTCAGCCTGTCCTCACAGCAGAGCTGTTCCATCCCTCTGATCATTTTTGTGGCCTCCTCTGGACCTGCTCCAGCAGATCCAGGTCTTTCCTGTGCTGAGAACCCCAGAACTAGACACAGAACTGCAAGTGGGGTCTCACTAGAGCAGAGTAGAGGGGCAGAACCCCCTCCCTTGACCTGTTGGGGATGCAGGACACTGTTGGGGATGCCCCACTGTTGGGGATGCAGGACACTGTTGGCTTTCTGGGATGCGAGTGCACATTGTCGGCTCACATCCAGCTTTTCATCCCCCAGTACCCTCAAGTCCATCTCTGCAGGGCCACTCTCCATCCCTTCATCCCCAGCCTGTATTGATTCCAGGAATTGCCCCAACCCAGGTGCAGGATATCTCCAGGCTGGACATCTCCCTCTGTGCAAACAGATGTACCTCTCAGCAGAGTGACTGCCTGGCTCCTGAGCTCGAGGGATGCTGCCAGGTTACATCAATCATGATTACAGTCTGTAGCAGGGCTATTTAATTTAGTTGTAACAAGGTCTGATGGATAATTTTGGTGAGACCTGCCAGTTTTTACCATAGTGCAGCTGCTCTCCAGGAGATGGGACCAGTGATAAGCAAAGGATTCTGCACAGAAATGCAGATGTTGCATGTTTGAGACTGGCTGGGGTCTGGTCTGTGTTGTCTGTGGTGTGGATCCAGGCAAGAGGCTGATGGGGTAGATCTGGTCTGGATGCTGAGGGTGCACTGGAGACCAAGGACAACAGGGTCGCTGGAGAAGGAGCTGGTCCTACCTTGCAGTGTGGGGGGTTCACAGCAGCTTGTCAGCCCCCTAACACAACCCTGATGATCCCCCATGGAGCCCAGAGGAGCTCCAAACCGCTCTCCTCCTCTCCGCTGCTGCATCCACAAGGCAAATCTTGATCCAGATCCTCATCCTTTGAGTGGGAAAGACCCAGAGATGGTCCCAGTGGGTGCTGTGGGTTCACACCTGGGGGAAAAGAGAGATGTGTTCTCCTGTCCTTGCGTTACCAAAAATAGCACCAGGGGTAATTAAAAGCAGGGATTTTTTTTGGTACAGTTATTTCCTCTTTTGTTCTCACAGTGTTTACCCTGCCTCTCACTGAAACTGTGAGTCAGTCCCTTTGGTTTTCTGGCTCTCAGTGGAGCAGTCACTGGCTCCTCTGTAAGGTGGGATTTGTTTGCCACCAAATAAACCCATTCCTGCAAAACAAAAAACAATCCCCTGAAAACACAGCAACCAGGGCTTGTCATTTCCCTTCACCTTTGTTTACCCTGAACTTGGTGTAACCTGAGTCTCTGCACGACCTGTCCTCTCCCCCACACCTCATCTGGGGCTGGACCCATCACCCTGGAGCCCCATGAGGGCCACATAGATGTGACCATTCAGAAAACCTCTGTGACAAGCAGTGTGGCATGTTTTGGAGACAGGGTTTTATGGAGTAGTGTTGCCAGGACAGCTGTGTCCACCAGGCCAGGTCCTCACATCCCTTTCTTGGGCAGGAGCATCACTGCTTTGGAAATGCAATTTCCAGCATGGCCGGTCTGGTGGGTGAATACACTGGGATGCTGGGAAATGGTTTTAGCTGGTTTGACAGTGCTGGGTAGACAGTGTTGCTGGTACAGATGTGGGGCTGCGTGTCACCAGCACACCTTGCAGGACAATCACCTAAAGCCATGGGTCTGCAGGATCCTGCACTTCTGACATCCCCTCCCCACTCCAGGAGCTCATTTCCCTGGGCTTTGCACCTTGTTTAACAAACATCTGTGAATCTCCAGCTGGAACGGTGATATCCTGACAAAGGAGCAGGGCTCTGATCCATCCATCCCACTTCTGTCCCCTGCAAGTTCTGCATCTTAGAAAAAAAAAACAAACTGGGAAGAACAGTGTTGTTAGGACCTTAGGGTCAGCTCCCCGCAAGCCCCATGGGGTGACTTAACTGGGCTGCTGGCTGTTTGGGAACTGGTGCTCTAAGCCCAGATTGCTTTTTGAGCCAGCTGAAACCAAGCTCTAATCAAAGCCATCCCGTGACAGAGCAGGTACTTTCCCCAGGAGCAATGTAAGGCGTGTGATAAGGTATCAGTCACCGTGGTACCTACGGGACAGAAACGCCTCACCGGGGGCTCCCTGCTCTGGATGGGGCAGGTCCTGGCTCCATCCAGACCCTTGCCCTTCCCTGAGCATCATGGGCATGGGGAAGGGTCAGGGTCTTGACCTTGAGCTGTTTGCAGACGGGCACACACTCGTTGACACTGGTTGTTTCCGACTCACTTCCTGGTCGCGCGGAGCCGGGTGGGTTTTCGCGCTGTCAGGACCGGGTGACGTTACCGCACAGGCGCCTTCCCCCGCTGAACCCTGAATGCTTGGCTTTACCAGAGCAAGGGAAGGAAGCTGTGGCACCCAAAACCAGCCCCAGCCTCCCCACCACGATATCCCAGCTCACCCCCAGCCTGGCTGCAGCCTCCCGCTCGCTGTGTGATGGGTTTATTGCTTCCATGGGTAGTTGTTAGCAAATTTGGGTCTCTGCTCTCACACCGTGGCAGTGGGTGAGCTGGGGCAGGAATTACGTCCAAATTTATCACCTGGCTGTTAATCTGCTTTCAAAAAAAACTTCTTTACGGTGAGGGTGACAGACACTGGGACAGGCTGCCCAGGGAGGGTGTGGAGTCTCCTTCTCTGGAGACATTCAAGACCCGCCTGGACACCTTCCTGTGTGATCTCATTGAGGTTCCTGCTCTGGCAGGGGGATTGGACTGGATGATCTTTTGAGGTCCCTTCCAATCCCTGACATTCTGTGATTCTGTGAAGTGCAGGGTGGGGAGTCACAGAATCACAGGTAAGGGTTGGAAGGGACCTCTGGAGATCACCAATCTGGGTTACAGTGAGTTATTCAAAAACTCCTCTCCTTTCTGTTCCTGCCAGAAGATACAAACCCTGCCCTGACATTGCCACTGCCAGGCTGATGGGTTTACATGAAACCAGTGATGGGTGACTGAATCAGCCAGGAATGATACTAAAATGACCAGTTTAACTTTTACTCACCACATCATCACTGATGCCGTGCAAGGGCACGATTGTTGGTGACACTGAAAAACAAGATTGTTTGCTGAGGGTGGATGGGCAGCACTAGACTGAGCTTTGCTTCCCAGTTTGGTTTTGGATCTGAGATTCCTGAACTTGTTTGTGCTGAGCAATTCCCTCACCAAGAGGTGCTGTCACGTGGAGAGAGCTGCCAAGCGCGAGCCCTTCTACATCTGGTTTGTGTTGTGACAGTCCTGTAACTGTCTCTTGCCAAAACCAGATTCCAAAGGTGTGCTGGTGCCCCTGAGGACAAAGACTGGTTTCAAAATTAGTTTTCTGAGAACTAATTTCTGTTGGATTCTTTTTGGTTTAGTGCTGTTAATACAAACAGCACAAATTCAGGCTGAAAGTGAGGGAATGGTCACCTGCCAACTTGGCAAAGGGGGAAGATGAGCTTCTCCCTTGACTTTTCTTCCTCTTGTCTCTCTTAGAGGACCAGGTGGTGGAGGAGACAGAGGAGGTGTTTCGGAGCTATGCCTTCTACCGCTACCAACAGGAGAGAGAGGAGAGAGGGGAGGAGGTGCCCATGGACCCAGAGATTGTGGAGATCCAGCAGGAGCTGGGCAGGTAAAACTCTTGATACCAACCATATGCACATCCCTCAACCCCATCCCGAGCCAGGCTCCATTACAGACCCACCCCTCAGTCCTGCTGACCTGTCTGTAATGCCACCTTCCCTCTGGGCAGCACCGGGAGCATGGTGGGAAGGCGCTTGGCCATCATCGGTGACGACATTAACGAGCGGTACGACGCGGAGTTTCGCTGCATGCTGAAGTCCTTGCAGCCCACCAAGGAGAACGCCTACGAGTACTTCACCAGAATAGCCTCCAGGTAAGGCCACCAGCTCCCTCGATGTGGGCTGGATGCCTTTTCTGGAGAAGACCAGGGAAGGAAAGGCCAGATGGGATGCAATGCAGTCAGTTAAACCCTTGCTCCCACCCACCCAGGAGCAGCTGCCTCCCTGGCTCTGCCCCAGCACACAGACCCTGTCGATTCAAGCTTCACCCACCATATCTGGGTTGAGCTCCCAACCAGCTCACCATGATGGTTCCTGTGTTTTCTGCCTGTCTGCTCTTCCTCCTGCACACTGCTTGGACAGTCTTCACCTGACAATCAGCTCACAGTCCTTGCACCAGCTAATTGGGGTCAGAAAGTTTGGGGGACATACCTGGGAAGCATGGTCCGTGCATCAGTAGCCAAGCAGATGTCCCAGGTCCCTGTCAGAGATATGACCAGCTCTGGACCAAAACAGAACTGCTGCTGGTCTCACAGCTGCTTGCTTGGTAGCTGAGAATCACAGACTGGTTTGGGTTGGAAGGGACCTTAAAGATCATCCAGTTCCAACCCCCTTGCTGTGGGCAGGGTTGCCAATCACTAGCCCAGGGCCCCATCCAACCTGGCCTTGAATGTCTCCAGTCCTGATGGGTGAAGCTTCCTAGAGGTTTGTGCCTCTGGAAATGGAAAAACAGCTGCAGGTTGTGGGGATGGGCAGGTACTCACTGCCCTTGGCATGGTCAACATGGAACAGGATCGGACTAACTCGGGATGCGGGATGCTCTGCAGAGCCTGCAGCCATCTCATGCAGGTGATGCACACCCAGCTGTCCCACTCACAGCAACAGAGTGAAGAGCAAAAGCAAACACCTGGACAACTTATTGCCCAAGGTACAGGCTTGGATCAAGGTGGCCATCAAGGGGTTCATTCCTCACCCCTCTTTGTCTGTAGAGACATCAAGACACTATGCACGTTACATGGTTTGCCCAGGGTCATGCAGAAGACCTCTGGCAGAGAAAAGCTGGGGTCCCTGGGTTCCCAGGCTCCCATTGCTCCTCTGAGAGCACCCAACTCCAGCACAGCCCTGTCCCCACGCACCCTCTGCTCGGTGTTTGTTGTCTAACTGCCTCTCTTCTGTCCTCTTCCTGCTCCCCTGTCCTTGGGAAGCCACGCTGCGCTGTTTTCACCGCTTTGCCAGCCTGAGGCGGTTAACGCGCCGCAAACAGGTAAATTAACCTCTGTCCCTCTCTATGTGCTACCTGTGTCACTGGTGTTCCATCCCAGGCTCTAACTTCCCTCTCCCTCTGGATGTTCTCAGTGGTGGCTCCATGCCAAGGCTCTGCAGAGAAGACCATTCCCTTTGGCTGTGCAGGCAGGGACTGCCAGGACAGGGCACAAGATTAAAACTCAGAGCCTGACTCTTCTCTTTCCTTTTCTTTTTTTATCTTCTTGCTTGCCTTGCTGGAAAAAAAAAATAAATAAAAAAAATAATCAAGACCTAGTCTAGATAAATCAGTGCCAAACCTGCAGACAGTGATGCAGTTTGTGCCCACAGCAACCAAAACCTGGGTCAGGAGGAGCAGTAGACATCAAACAGGCACATTTTAGAGCCCTCCCAGCCTTTGGGAGTGTCAGTCCAAAGCAAGATTAGGTCAGGTTTTGGTCTTGGAGGAGTTTGTCTATGCAGAAGAAGGGAAAATCCTGCTCTAACATGCTCTGTCCTTAGATATATTTAAACTTCCTTACCTCTGGGCAAAGCAAGGGATGCTTTGGGAGAGATGGGTGGTGGTTCCTGCTCCTGGCTGCACGTGTAGCAGCTGCTGAGCTTGTTGCAGCCTACAGCTGGACAGCTTAAACCACCACCAACCCCAGTTACCTTCTTTAATAACCTTGCTCATGAAGACACAGGACCTACAGGCAGCTGATGCATTCAGGTGGAGACCTGAGGGAAAGGTAGGACAGGCAGGAAAGTGGCCAGTAACAACCACCATCCAAAAGCTTCCACTCCAACAATTCAGAGCCTGTAGCTGTGTAGACAGGATTTGGAAATTTCCTGTTCCCTAGGACATCCCTAACCCACCTGGCTGAGGCAGTTGTGACCCAGACTGCGTTTGTTCTGCTCTGAAAGCACATCCTGGTTGTTGGAGGCCACGTGTCACTTGACCACAACGTGACCACGTTGTCTGTGTGACTGGATCCACCTCGAGGACCAGTGGCAGCATCCCCAACCCTGCTCTGCAACCAGAGATACTTAAGAACCCATGGCCTGGGACGCAGAGAGTAGGGAGGTCTGACCCAGCCATAGCAGTGATTTAATTAACCCATCGGCTTCATTTCAGCTTGTTTGAGAGCGGCATTAATTGGGGTCGGGTGATTGCACTGCTGGGCTTTGGCTACCGCATGGCCATCCACGTCTACCAACACGGCATCACGGGGTTCCTGCGCTGGATCGCTCGCTACGTGGCGGAGTTCATGCTCCGGAACCGCATCGCCCAGTGGATCGCTCAGCAGGGAGGATGGGTGAGGCTGTGGGAACATCCCAGGGGGGGATTTGGGGATGAGGGGAGGCAGCTCCCAGCCGGTGAAATTCCCAACCTGGGGATTCTGGCATTGGGGGGGCACCAGCAGCAGCCTGGCCCAGGCAGATCTAACACACTCTGGTTATTCTTCTGTTTCTTGTTAGGTGGCTGCACTCGAGCTGGACAATGTTTACATGAAGTACATGCTGGTGGTGGTGGCCCTGGTCATGGTGGGGCATTTAGTGGTACGACGCTTCTTCAGGCCCTGACTGACGTGGGGGCAGAGGCTGGGGGGGTCCAGCCAAGCTCCCTCTCAAATCTCTGCATTGATGTCTCCCAAGAGAAGGGGGGGATTCAAGAAACCTCTGAGAGAGAGAGAGAGAGAGAGAGTAGCTTGGACCTGTGACCCTCTCACTACAGGGTCCAGGGTCTCTGCCACCTATGGAGATAGGTCCACCAGGAGCTATGGAGAAAAGCAGTGGGGGGGAGGGGGGAAGGTTCAACTTTACTGTCTGTTTTATGCCTCGCTGAGCTGCCGAGGACAGAGCAGCACCGTGACACTCCTCACGTGCAGCAGCGAGGCAGAACAGGCTCCTCTGGAATCAAGGATCTGGAGGAACCAACACGTTGTCATGACAATGCCAGGGTGCTGTTTGTGTGAGCACATGGGTCTTGTCCACTCCCTGGGGCAGCGCTGAGCTCCACGGTTGCTCGTGGCTCTCACCTAGACCATGCCTACATTCGAGGAGGGATTGCAGCCTTGGTTGCTGCAGTTGTCTAAGCCACTGGAGGGGCAAACCAGCATTAGGAAGCCCACGTGAGGCTTGCTGTCACCTTCCCTCTGCTCCTGAGCCCAAGTGCTTGAGCCTCCTCTTTCCTTTCAACAAACATCCTTATTCCTTTCAAAAGAAACACGCTGACTACCTGTCCTCTGACAATCAACAGCCACGTCTGGCAGTGCAGGTTTTCCTTGCCACAGCCTGAACCTGGAGACCTGCAGCTCTCTCATGGCTGATGTAGGTGCTGGGATGCAGCTTCACAGCCCTCCCTGAGCTCAAAGCCTGTGGACCAGCAAACTAAGGAAGCACCAGCATGTTTCCAAACACTACAAGGCTGTGGTCGGTGAACTAGAGCTTTCCTTCTAGTTCTGCTGGGGGCTTCCATTCAGTAGACTTGGATGCTGGCAAACAAACAGCCCAAGTGAGACCAGTTGGTCTCCCTTGCTCTCAGTGGGAGGTACTGGAGTTGCATCCCATCCCTGCATCAGCTCTTTGCCTTCTGAGCTCAGCTGGGCAGGACAGTGCAGACATGCCCTGGTTAAGCCCAAGGCTGCAGTGTATTAGAGCTGCCCAGACAGCTTCTTCTGGGGACAGTGTCTTTGGGAAGTGACTTGACCTCATTCCGTTCATTACTAATGCTTGAACGTGGTTTTTGGGGGAGGGAGGGAAGCTCCACTCTCCCATCCCAAATCTTTCAGACTTTTGCAAGATAAGGACACCATCCCAGTGTAGACTGCGTGGTTTAGCTCTGTTCTTTTAACTCCAGGTGACCCTGTAAGGCTTGAAACTGTGACTGACCCTGTCTGAGCCAAACTCACCCTATTCCAGCATCACCCATCTCCTAGAGCAGGTCAGCTAGCTGGGGGAAGGAGCTGGAGGGACCTCAGAGGTAGGAAGTGAGCAGTGGTCCTGTGTCTGGGCTCCTCTCTGATGCAGACAGAGCCCTTCTAGGTTGGAGCCAAGGACAATGGGAGTCATGGTATCGTAGCCCAGAACAGGCTGAGCCCTCCTGCCTTCTGGGGCCTTTCCACGATGGCTGGAGCAGGGAACTTGCCTGGTATAGCTACTGCAAAACAGGCTGGGTGGCCCCAGCTGATGGTGCTCCAACTCATCTCTGTAGGATGGGGATGGCCAAAACAGAGAAGAGCTCAGCCCTGCCTGGTGTCACCTTCTGCAGCAACCACCCTGAGAGCCCAAGGGGGTTCAGAGAGACCTTGAGAGCAGCCCAAAGGCATTC
>NW_010329605.1:15609-23972 GCF_000700745.2 Antrostomus carolinensis
CCCTCCAGAATTGCCTCCCCATATCACCAATTCCTACCTTCATCTTTACCTTCAGACAGTTTTTTCTCCTCAGTGCCCATCCCTTGCTGTGTTTTAAGCTCATTCCTACATGTCCTGTCCAAGCCCAGCGACAGGACACCTTACATCCTTTCTCCTCACAGCTACAGAGGCTTAGCAGGACCAGACTTAATTTTATAACACTTAACATCCCTCATGTTCCTGTCTCTTTTAACATAAGAGTACCCAACCTTTCAGCCTATTTCCATACCAGGGTCTCTCTGTGCTTGGCATTTTGACCCTGACTGTTTCTGCAGTATCCCTTTCCCTGGTGGAATGCCCTGGACTGTGCTTACTAGAAATATATTAAAATATTTGCTATAAGATTTCTCATCTATATATCTCTGTTTCGGTTGCTTTATTTGTTTTATCTGTGCTGAGCAGCACAAATCTCCAGTGGATTGTCCATGCTCAGGTTTTGTGGACATGCTGACTCTCTTTGAGCAGGTAGATGCCCACCTAAGCTCATTTGTCCTCTTGCAAATGTATTTCTCTGCATTTATCCACACACAATTTCAGTTACCATCGTGCCGCCTGTTCCCCCATCTTGAGAAGATCTTGATACTTCCTCAAGATCTCAAGACTTCTCTGGTCTGAACCAGTCTAACCAACTTAGTATCATCTGTGGTTTCCCATCCCCACACTTTACCTTCTTTTCTGGGTGAAAACACCACCAGATGGAGCCTTTTTGCCACGAGGAGAATGAACTGTTAATTGTTATTTTCTTTTTCTCTTAATCAGTCACATTATTGACATGTCACTGTCCTCTAGGCTGGTTGTCTGGTTTGGTCACTTCTCTAGCAGGACTCTTAGAGGACCTTGGAAAGATTTTAGTCACTACTTCACCAACACGCTCCAAGAACTCTTAACAGTTTGGAGAGAACTTTTCCTTGTAAGCCCTGCTGCTTGTAATTTATTCTCATCTTCCAGATAAAGTGTTTCACCTTGCAAACCAAATCCAGGTGTAAGGCTAGTGGAATTTAAATAAAGAACATTTTTCAGCTTTATGGTAGATGATCAAACCTTAGTGAAGTCTGTGATACCAGGACAGATAAGAAAACTTTTTAAATAGGTGTGTAGGATAGAGAAGTTTCCATTTTATCTGTTTTCTCAGGGGATTTGCAGGCAGGATTGTCTCAGGATATCAGTGTATTGTCTCCCTCTGCTCTCGTGGCCTTCCTGACACTGGTTACCAAGTGGGAAAAAAAAAAGCTTGAACTGGGACTGTGAATGGGTGACTGGTCTGTAGTACTGTGTCCTGTCACTGGATGGCAACAGGACTGCAGGCACAGCCACCTGGGTGCTGGCTCTGACAAACCCCCCTTCCAGGTCCCCTTCTTTGTCCAGGTGACCTCAGTGTCCATCAGCTGTGGTCTGCACATCCAGAGCTGCTCTGACCCACGGCAAAGGCAGGCATCCCTGGTTTGTGTGGGACTGCTGTTGGGGAAAGTGCTGAGGGCTTTAGAAGGGCAGGAACAGGCTAGAGCAGGGTTGGATTTGCTGGAATCAAAGCAGATCAAGATGAGAAGGCTTGGCCCTTCCCAGAGCTGATGCTCTTTGTGGGGTTGGTGGACCCTCTCTAAAGCACCACAGCAGTATCTACCTCGAAGCCCCACTCAGCAGAGTTTGGGCAGGGGGCCTGGATGAGGTACCACAGCCCACCTTGGCTGTACACAGAAGGTTTTTTTGTGGGACTGGCAGCACTAGGAGCCATTTTTACTAAAAAAGTACATCTCTGCTATAGAAGCAAGAGCTCTGGATAAAACAACGTTCTTAGAATAACCCCAAATTTCCCTTACAGGCTTGAATCAACCACTTTATTCTGCAGGGATAAAGCCCTGATCAGCTAGAACATTTTTAACCCAGTGTAAACTTTGTTTAACCACCAACTCAGTCACATATTGTGCCTTGTAGGAAAGCAAACCCATCTGGTGCACTGGATAGCAGGTTCTCCCTGCTGCCACCATCCCAGCCACTGTGGTGCTACTGGGGCATGAGTGTCCCTGGGGCTTTGGTTTTGTTCCCTGATGAGCAAGGGAAAGGGGTGGGAAGCCCTCAACTGCAAAACAAAGGCAGAAGATGAGGAGAAGGCTCTGCCATGGCTCTTCACAAGGAGAGGATTGTTCAATGAATTTTGGGGGTTGGAAGTAAAGTCTCACCCCAAGTCAAAGCAAAGCTCCCGAAATCCTTGCAGGGTTTGGTGGACAGCAGGCCATTTTTCTAGCATCAGGGAGCCAAGCTGGAGTTGTATCTGAGGAAGGTCTTGTTCTCTGTGGTGCCTACAACTTAGTTGCACCCACTGGTATCAGTGCCTGCCTGGTCTGCTCACTCCCAGACTGGGTAGAGAGAGGAATGAAGGAAAGGCAGGGTTTGGTGGATTCCCTTCTCCATCATCAATGGATGGTTTCAGCATCACAGTGCTCAGCAAAGGCTGAGGTGCACCCCAGAAGTAGCAAAGAGGGGTGCAGGGAGGAAAGGCAGGTTCCTTTTGGTGAGGATTTCTTTGTGCAAGAGGCTGCCCCAGGAGAGGTGTTAAGGGAAAGTAACACAGGGAGATGCTCAGACAGAAAACTCTTAGTTCAAGCAGAAACCTGCATGTTTGGGAGGGTGGGCAGAGGAATTTCATTCCAAAGGTTACAATGGATGCATAGAAAAAGGGAGTGAGTCTGAAGGAAGAGTCTCATTTCCTGAGCCTGTCTGGGAGCATTTTTTACTCCCACCCGCTCCCAGCTCTTTCCTTCTGGATGAAGGAATCTGCCTGAGCTATTAGTTTGCTTGTCAGAACCACCTCTCCCTTCTCACCATGCCTCAAACCCCAAACCATCCCTGCCAAACACCAGGTACAACAAGATGCAGGCTGGCAGGGACCAGTACTACCCCAGAGAAACCAGTCTCAGGACTGGTGGCAGCCTTCTGTGAAGCTGTGTGATGGGTTTTACACATATACTTGAAGTCACATTGTCACTATTCATCCTGGTTCTTCCTTGCCCCTTCTCACCATATCCAAGTGGATGGTGTTTCACACAGCTCCTTCCCCAGCTCCCTTCTCCCTCCCTCCAGTAAGCCCCAGTCTCTCCCAGCACTGCAGGAATGGGATGGGGTATATGATGGGGCAATAAAGCATGTTTTGCACTGACTCTGGAGGGGAGGGAGTGGTAAACACCTTTTCTTTCCAGGGAGAGGGGGAGAGGAAGACTCACAGGTTGTCCCAGTAGTAACAGGGAGCTGGGGAAGGAGCTCTATCTGGAGACCAGCCTTTGCCCAGTGCATCTTTAAACAGCAGGCAAAGGGGTTGTGTGGAACACAGTGAGTTGCTTTTACCTGAAAACAAACCCATTTATTTCACAAATACTCTGTTTTAAAATAATGTAATATATATATATGTGTGTGTGTGTGTGTGTGAAAATAAAAATGGTACATGCAGTGCAAACTCTTTTCCTGGCTGTGTTGAGGGTTTTCTTCCAGGGTGCTCCTTAGGTACATCAGAGGTTCCCCTGCTCAAGCTATTTAGTCTCAGTTGTCCCCTTAGTTTAGGGGTACCAGACCTTTGGACATGTCTAGCATGAAGAGGTAGATAGGGAGAGAAATGTGCTGCTGCAGCTGGCTTTGCCATCCCTGAGACATAAAACCTTTACAGGAGATACTACAGGGGTGAGGAAGAGACCACTGCAGTAATCTGCTGTTTGATCAGCTGCTCAACCTGCCCAGAAGTTAAGGATCTTATCTCTGATGTATCCACACCTTCCTAACAGGAAACAATGAGGATAGGAAATTGCAAAGAAAAAAAAAAAACCATTACAGAGGAGTACTGCAGGATTCACAACTGCCATAAACCACTCCAGCAAACGAGGGAAACGTGTGTTCTTATCAGAAAAGCCCAACAGGTACATGACAGGGAGGTGCTACCACTTCCCTGTACTGGGATGACGGTAACACCTCCTGCTAGCTACCAGCTCCAGTGCACAGAGAACTGGCTTTGCTCAGCAGAACAAGGGTTGGCACAAAAATCATCACTGTTCTGGAATTCCTTTCCCAAACACAGCCCACATCCCCAGGCTGTGCCACCTTCAGCCACTCTCCTGTCACACACCAAGACAGGACACAAGCTGCCCTCCACGTTCCCTTTCCAGCACTACTGGCCTTTGCTCAGAGACAAACTCGCTGCTTACCTGATCTTTCACCTCATACAGGACCAGTCTGGATACCAGCTTCTCCCAACCATTCCTACCAGCAGTGCAGGCTCCAGCAGTGTCTGTAATGGGTGAAGAAGCAGGTGATGGCAGCACGACAGGATGCTTTAACCCCACTGCCATGTGACTTTAATAAGGACACACCTTGCTAATGAGCACAGATACATTCCACCGCTGCTAACAGCCCCCAGTCATCCCCACCTGCAGCCAATTCTGCTGGTCCCTTACCACCTCCAGCACTGGTCACTGCAGCCCTTGCTTTTGGGGCTGGGAGGAACCTCCCCTTGGAGCTCCAGTCTCTTGGTCACTGGTTGTAGTGGGAAGCACCGAGCCCTGGACAACCCACAGTGACTGTGGTGGGACAGGGGAGATGTCTCCATCAGTCCCTGCTGATGAACATGGAGCATCCTTCCAGCCTCTCAATAAGGATCTGTTGTTCTGGTTGAGAAAAGGAGGGGGGTGGGCAGTGGCAGGATTTCTGGTCCTGGTGTACCAGGGATGGCTTTAAAACAGGGGTGGCTCTGCTGTGTCAACCTTACAGAGCAGCACCACTGTCATCGTTCAGCCAGCTTAACCATGAATCCCAGTGACTCCACAGCTCCCATCAACTGCTCTGTCCCATCCCATGTCACGGCAAACAAGTCTGTCCCTCCAACAGAACAGTGACAACTTTGTGCCCTTCCTCTTTGTGCACCCTGAGTGCCTGGAGTTGCCACCTCTACCTCTGAATGGCAGTCGGTTCAAATGAGGGAGGAGAGATGGAGAGCAGGATGGATGCCTGCCAGGATGGTCTGGGACCAGAAGGTGCTGGAGGAACTGAACCCAGACTGTGCCCATTTTCTGCAGAATTAATCCTGGGGAATGTTTATGGAAGCACTGGAAGAAGAAGAGGAGATGAAGGCTTTGGTTATAAATTGCTGTAGAAAGTAATGGGGGCTCAGGCTTTCCACATAATCAGCCAGTAGCAGATTAAGCATCGGAATCTTAATAAATATTTACCCTGTAGTTCCTGGTCTCTATAAATAGCTGTATGACATGTATGACACGGTTGCCAGTTGGTACTTTGGGATCGGTGCAGTGAGATTTGAGCAAGAGGAGAATATTCCCAGTCGTGCAGTTGTGCAGGTACCTGACTGACCTGACACTCCTCACGTAAAACACGCTGTGGAAGCTCTGTCCCTTGCTGTCACTGCCTCTCTGTGCAAGCAAAGGTTAAACTTTAACAAAAGATAAACAGCCCTAATTAAAGAACTTCTGTAATCCACTTTGTGTCCTGCCCCAAAACCAGATCAAGCTCCTAATTAAATTACAAAAAAAAAAAAAAAAAAAAAAAGAAAAGAAATTAAGGCCATAATATTCTTGAAGTATTTGCCTTTGGCCATTCAACTAGAATTGACCCTAAACCAGAATCCAAGATCTGGTAGCAATCTAGATCTAGATCTGCTAATTGAGACAAGTACCTTGTCTCTAAAACTGGGTCAAACTCTGAACCACACAGAGTTCTGTGGAAATAAAGGTTTTTCTAGTGAATTTCCGGGATATGGCCTGAGAGTGGGCAAAAGCTGGGAAATCACTCTTGGATTTGACATCTTATTTTTTTAAATAAAAATCCTTCACTCCCAGGCAGTTTTTCCTTCAGTTGGCATGTGTTTGAAGATCCGCAGCCCCTGGCTGTGATTCAGCAACGCTGTCATTGCAATGTCAGGGATCCGCTTCCTCCCAAGGGCTTCATCCCATCCATTCATCTCACGCATCGTTTCTACCACTGATATCTGGGATTCCACATGGGACCTGGCTGTGTTGATACAAATGAATTGAAGGAATTGAACAGCCTTTCATCTCCCAGCTGAAAGGGGAACACGTGCAGCAGTAAGACCCTGTGATGGAGATGAACTGGCACCAGCACCTCTGACCACAGTAGTGCCTTTGTGGCAGCGCTGTGAGAAGAACTTGCAGCAAATCGTTTTCTAAGCCAGCATTTTTTTTTTCTTTTCCTATCCTGTGAATTGGAAGCCACAGAGATGTGGATTCTTCTCCAATTTATTCCTTATTCCTAGATCTCCCTCACTTCCCCTGAATAATCTCCCTGAATCGTGGTGGTCTGGGCAAATTCAAGAGAAGACAACCCTGGAAGTATCTCTGTCAGTTAAACCATGAGGTGAGGTGAGCTTGTTCCAGCAGACGTGACCATTCTGACATGTATAAGGTTGGGCTCTGCTCTGCTTTCCTGGCAGTCATACAGCTTTCTGGATCTCAGAGCTGGAGTCTGGCCAGATGTCAAGAGCTCTGGCAGAGCAATTTGATGTCTGCACTCACTATACCATTTAGACATACCCCGCTCATCAGATGGCTGTGGGGAATACTGCAGTAATTCAATGCCCTTGGATGGACCTCGGTTGTAAAAGAATCTCTTAAAGTTAGAAGACCTGATTCAGCACAAAGTGAGTAATAAATTCCAATGTCTGCTTACACCAGTCACTGAAGGAGTCCAAACCATAACACTGTCTTTACACAAGTTGCATTTCTAATTCAGAACTCCCTCTCTCCAAAAAAATGCCCTCAC
Source organism: Antrostomus carolinensis (assembly GCF_000700745.2). NCBI lineage: Eukaryota > Metazoa > Chordata > Aves > Caprimulgiformes > Caprimulgidae > Antrostomus > Antrostomus carolinensis. Next base: position 22,420 of record NW_010329605.1, read on the forward strand.
ATTTGCTTGAACCGTGGCTCTGCCCGTCAACTTCTTCACCAGAATAGTCGGGGGAAGGACCCTGGCATTTCCCATGTGCTGATTGTGCTCGTCTGGGGGGGATTTACACCCGTGATTTCTGTGGGGTTGTTCTACACTTACTCTGCAGAACCTGCCCCAAAGGTCAGAAAGCTGAAACTGGATGAGGTCTAGATGGCTCAGATGACACCCGCTTCGAGCTCTAGGGCAGCACACAAGTAGCACAAGATGTTTCACCACCGTTTTGCTTTATGATCATCTTGCACAAAATCTGCAACCTGAACAATGACAACACACATAATGACCACGGCTCAGCTGCATTTCCTTAAAAATAAAGCAATCCTACCATCAAGGCACCAAGCAGCAAGGCTTTGCTGAGGCAGCAGAACAACTATGTAAGAAGAAATGAGTAATTTTTAGCAGCTGGTACATATGTTTGAGGGAAAGACAGACCCATAAAACCAGCAAAATTCTGGCACTCTACAGCCTGCTCAGGCTTGGAGCCTTCAGAGCAATTCATAGATGCTCATTTTGTTATTTGCAAGCAACGTTACTCCTGCCACATCCCCATCTTTGTTACTCCCTGACACAAATGTTCTCAGGGGAAAACGCAACTGAGCATCATCCCAACAGAAACGTTGCTCTTCATCCCTTCTAGACTTTGCAGCTGGCAACTCCTCTGCTGCTGAATGGAAAAAAACACGTTTGTGCAGAGGCTTCTGCCATCACAAGTTGGTGTGGACCATTATGCCAAGGGTAAAGCCACCAAGTGTAGGAACCACCCCAACTGCTGAGGAACTGATCTTAAAAGCCCCCAGAGAAGGGTGACATGAACAGATACTGCATTTCTCCATGATCTACTTGCTGTCTCTACCTGGAAGATGCTCAGATGTGAAGCATCTGCATCTGCTCTCCTTCATAACTGGCTGTAATGTTCTGGAGAAGGTGCTGCAAGAGACAATGTGCACTTTATCCTCACGTTTCCACATCTGGGAAAAAAAATACAGAGAAGCTTGTAAAGTAGCATTAAAAACCAAACCAAACCAAAACAAACAGGGGTCCTAAATAAGAATAACACCAAGGCTAGAGCTGTTAACTCAGGAAAACGATGCACACTTCAGAATAAAGTAAAAAAAATAAGAAAAATAAATAAAAAAATAGTAAAAAGGTTTTGCCACCTCTTCCAAATGTTGTAGTTTCTCTTCTTTTAATAAAACCTTAGTTTTCTTCAGAATCTTTACCTTTCTTTTCCTTTTGCTAGGAATTCCCTCCAGTCTCTGTGTTTTTTCACCTTTTCACTTTCTATTTCTGCTAAGACTGGCGAAACACACAAGGAAAACATAGTTTTTCTCCTAACAAAACCTTCTCCAAGCATTGTTTTGATGCATTTTGACAGATTCGCCATTCTTAGCAAAAATATTTAGACTAAAAAGTAGTAGTCACTGAAGTTTTCCCTCCGAGTAAAAAGGGCATTTCCATGAAAAGAACAACAAAAACACTTTGATGTAAGTTTCTCGGACAATCTGATCCTGCTG
>NW_010329605.1:24012-29251 GCF_000700745.2 Antrostomus carolinensis
CCAAAAGGTGAATCCACCACGCTGGGATAAACTCTGTAATAAATGCAGGTTTAGAAGTAATTTTGCTTCCAAGGTCTTGTGGAAACCTTGAATTAATAAATTAGGGTGGAAAACTCCTTCCACTAAAAATCCAAAGCAGTTGGTCCCTTTTTTCTTCATCATCACCACAATAACATCTTGCAGGCTGACGAACACCTTCCCTAATTCCTGGACAAAGCTTGTTTCCAGGTTTTGTGCTTCCTGAGCCACTGGGCAAGCCAAGGGCTTGAGAGATCCCCTGAAGCTAGAAGAATGCTTGGGAAGGACCCTGACCTCCTCTCGCTGCCAGCTCAGTGATGCTGCATTGGCAGGAGGGACCGGCAGGGTGTAAATTGTAAATCACTCAGGAGGCTGCGTTGGCTAAGGTGTGTGCAGGAAAGGGTTAATCCATTCTGCTCCAGGAATAAGAGGCATCCAGTCTACTAGAGTTCACCAGTCACTGCCTCTTGCTGGTGCTTGTCTTATCTTCCCAGTTCACTATCTGAACTACCTGGGCGGGGAAATACCTGAGAGCTTTTCTTATAGTTGCAAAAAAACACAGCGAAGGGTCCAGAGGTTACCTGCTGCTTTTTTAAGACCTCAGGGGTATAAGTCCTGCCCCTCAAGTTTCTGGTTTTCCTCTGAAATTATCATCAGAAAAACCCTCTCCCCAGTTTTTTCATAACTGGTGAACATCACACTCGTAGTACAAAGCTTTGCCTGGCTGGAAATTGGCACCAGTGTAATTTAGGGCATATCAGCACATGAAAGTGAACTTGATTTAAGTGGGAGCATCGCTTGAAACTGCAATAGCTTTTCTCAATTAACTCTGCATGTCGGAAAGACCTTGAAACGCATTTTCTGCTGCTATATTAAGGCATTATAAAATCCTTTGTGAACACTATTATTCTGGCTCACTTTAAACCTGATACCCCAGGCTGACATTAAGACAAGGGTTGAGCTCATGACTTAGGGAGACATAACCACGCAGCTGAGTTATGATAACACTTAACCCACTGCAATACAACACCCTGCCAGTGACTTTGTACCATTCCTGCAGCTTTTTTTTTGTTTGTTTTTCTGAAATAAGGGCTGAATCCTCTGAGATAAAAAAACCCCAGCCCTCTGCACATCCCCAGGTACCACCTTCACAGTGCCAGAAGCTCAGCATCCTACCGTGCACCGTGCAATACGTGTGGATGACATGGCACGGCATGGTCATGGGTACCAGAGTGATGTGCTCGTGCTGATTTCACTGCTGCAGGTCAAAATTAGTGTTATCAAGTGCTCTAGTAAAGCAGGTGTCACTGGTCACGGTAGTTGAAGGCAAAATATTTTTATGTCACATTAGTGCTGGGCAGGGTGTGCGCGTGTGGTTAATTAAAGAGGCTCAGCTAGAGAGTGGTAATTTGTTAAGCTGCATAACTTAATTGCAAGCAATCATCTGCCTATCCCCGCACTAAACTACTCATAACATGAAAGAAGGTGTTGGAATTTGTCCGTTAAAATTTATTCTTTTGGCTGCTGAGGTGCAACTTCTGCGTGCTGATAAGACCGACCCGTTCCCCTCACGGTTATCACGCGCCGGCAGCTCGGCACGGCCACCCTCACCAGCTCTGCTGCTGACAAACAAGCAGCTCTATGAGAAGCTCCAATATTCAAAATTTACCTTGAAACTTAGCCTGGCCTTTCAGCTCAGAGCTGGCCACAAACAGAGCCCTGTGGGATATGGGGATCTAGCCCCACGAGAGACCCATGGGCAGCAGTTGGGAGCTGGGGTGCGCCTGGTCCTCTCCATGGGCAGGGAGAACTCAAAGGCTGAGCCCTAAAAAATTAAGGAGCCTTTTCTGCTATTCATCTCACACAGAGTTTGTTCCTGTGATTGTTCCTGAGGTCAGGAGAGGTTCTCCCCCCCCTCTACTCAGCCCTGGTGAGACCCCACCTGGAGTGTTATGTCCAGTTCTGGGCTCCCCAGTACAGGAAGGACATGGATCTCCTGGAGCGTGTCCAGTGAAGGGTGACTGAGATGATTAAAGGACTGGAGCATCTTTCATATGAGGAAAGGCTGAGGGAGCTGGGCCTGTTCAGCCTGGAGAAAATACTACTCGGGGGGGATCTGATTAATGTTTATAAATATGTAAAGGGAGAGTGGCCAGAGGATGGGGCCAGACTCTTCCCATTGGCACCCAACAATAGGACGAGAGGCAACGGGCATGAACTGCAGCATAGGAAGTTCCACCTGAACATATGGAAGAATTTTACTGGGTGGGTGATGGAGCACTGGGACAGGCTGCCCAGAGAGGTTGTGGAATCTCCCTCCCTGGAGATATTCAAAAACCATCTGGACAAAATCCTGGCTCATGTGCTGTAGGAATCCCTGCTTGAGCAGGGGGGTTGGACTCGATGACCTTCAGAGGTCCCTTCCAACCTCAACCATTCTGTGATTAGCTATAGTCACCCTGTGCATGCAGATACAGCAGCGTCCTCCTGGCAATACTTTTTAACACCCTGAAAACTGTATTTTAATCCTAAAAAAGCTCTGGTTTAAAATTCCATCTAGTGGAGAAAGGGTGGCAATTCAAGCTGCAAGGTTCAGCTCGCCCAGCAATCCACACATCCAAATTTTGAGGGGCTGTGAGCTTTTGTGCTGGCAGGTTCACGGCCACCTCAGCCCATATGGAAAAAAAAAACCCAAAACAACAAAAACAAACAAGTGACCAGCTGGAAATTCTTATTTTATTTCGTATTATCCAGAATTATTATTTCAACATGACTGAAAACAAAGATAAGCTTTTATTCATTAGAAATAAAACTAGGGGATTTGATTTTTTTTTTTATAAATTACTTTTCAGACTGAAAAATTAAATGTTATATTCTGCAATGTCTTTAATTACTTTTCAAACTGAAAAATTAAATGTTATATTCTGCAATGTCAAGGCTGGCAGGTTTGAGTTGCTCCAAAGACAGTGATTACCACGGATGTTCCTCCTCGCCCACCGCTGTGTACTTTGCACCCTCGTTCTCTCGTCAGTGGCAGACAAACCAGGACGACTTTATTGCCCATGTAAATCAGAGAAGCTCTTCTGGCTTCCGAGGAACACTGCAAATTTATGCCAGGAGCTGACCCGGCATCTCTATTTTCAAAACTAGGGCAGATTGAAATATGTTGGTTTTCAATAATATATTCAGGTTAACAGGGCTTTTATATTTGGGCAATTAATCTTGCATAGACTGAGAGCCTCTTGGGACAACATGCAAAGGTTGCTAAGAAGAGGAAAACAAACAGAGTTAGTTGTGTAACTCAGTTCTCCCGTGTCTTTTCTTTCATGAAAACACATTGCAGTGATGCAGCAGCGATCTGAAACCCAACAGCAATGTTACTGTAATGATCAGAAGGACAAAGCATAGAAATTCTTTTACGAAGAGGTGGTATCACCTCATCTTGTACTGTGGTAAAATGGTTCAAACCAGAAATATTGAGACATAAATCTGTGGTAACAGAGGAAAATCAGTATTGTGTGAGAGAAAGTCTTTCTGGTTCATGGCAGGATGGTTCCCTCCTGCAGCACGTGCTCACAGAGAAGAGGAGACCTGGGGCTCTCTCACACGCTTCTCTCAATGTGTCTGTCCACGTGCTCTTACTATATTTAAATCACTCTGGGTGCCACTACTGGCCCCTGGTTGCTGCCACCAAAGACTCTTCCCAAACCTGATCCTTGTCTTTCTGCGTTCCCTCTCACTTTCTCTTCTGCCCAGCAGCCCCAGTGCCATCTGCCAGCATCTTCAACCCAATCATCACCTAATAATCACCTAACAGATGCTGTTCCCAAGTCAAGGCGAGCGAGGTGAACCACAGCTTCTCACTTAGGAAGCAGACATCTGCCCAGGCAATGGCATCCATCCCGCTGTGACCCACTTTGGGCGAATACATTACATATTATCTCATTTTTCCATGTCCCTCCATGTCTTCACTTACCCCTTTCTTTGCTCCTAGGCTCAAGTAAGACCAATACATGACTTGTAGGCTTGTATTTCCCTCTGGTTTTTTCCTCTTTGCATTTGTTATTCCTCAGTCACACAGCATCATCCCCAGCTTCACAGATTTACCGAGATCCTTGTGATTTGACCCTGAGTTTTTAATTCTTCCAGCATATTAGACACTAAAATAGCCTGGAAATACAACCACTATATGCCAAGCAAAGCAGTAATCACGATTTTGTGCTCAAGCCCAGGGAAAGGAAATATTACCAACTAAAAACTATTGAACTCTTTGCTTTCTGACCAAGTTCAGAAACCATTCGGTCCCATCGAGTAGCTGCATCGTTGCACCACTGAAGTTTCCAATCGCAAATAGCAATAGACTGGGAAAGGATATGCAGGTGGCTACTGCTTGATTAACATGCACCACATCTGTTATTTCATAGCAGCAATTCCACTCCATAAACACACCACGGAAATAGCAGTGCATTGATTTAGCCTTGCTGAAAATTTGTCCCTTTACATCATTTTTTTTCCTTCCTTCCTTCTTCTTCTTTCTTTTTCTCTCTTTCTTTCTTTCTTTCTTTCTTTCTCTCTTTCTCTCTTTCTCTCTTTCTTTCTTTCTTTCTTTCTCTCTTTCTCTCTTTCTCTCTCTCTCTCTTTCTCTCTCTCTTTCTTTCTTTCTTTCTCTCTTTCTCTCTTTCTCTCTTTCTTTCTTTCTTTCTTTCTTTCTTTCTTTCTTTCTTTCTTTCTTTCTTTCTTTCTTTCTTTCTTTCTTTCTTTCTTTTCTCCTCCCACAAAAAGTAATTTCCTTCTGAGCCCAATAAAACAGAAGATTTCACTGGTTCTATGTTCTAACAGTAGTATCACATTCTGCCAGGAACCAGCCATTCTGCCTCTGGCCGTGAAATTCAGGTAATGACCCATAACTGAAGTAAATTAGTGTTTAATTTCCCATCCCTTGCAGACAGCTTACTAATAGAAATTGATTTCTAGCTTTTTTTTCTTTTTCATTTAACAGGCTTGTGTAACATCTTTATTTTAGATTCAAAGTGGTTTCCAGTGAATTTTAGCCAAAAAAAGAGGCTGGTGTACAGGCCATCATGGAAAGCATCTGGTTAATCAACGTTGTGTTAAATGATGCACGAGGGAGTGGCCTGGCAGGGACATCCTCATACACACAGCGAGCTCCTTCTGTCCTGTGCTACATCCGTGGACAGATCCTCATATCCATGTAACACAC
>NW_010329605.1:29264-38955 GCF_000700745.2 Antrostomus carolinensis
TGCTGTTATCAACCTGATCCCTAAATTTCTTCTACGATTACCACATTTGTTTTGACTTGACACACTTTAATTTGTATTTTCAGCCCCGGACAGATAAAAAGGTGTTTCTCTGTCCCCTGCAGCCACCCTCTGAGCTGCAGGTGAGATGTTTCTCCTCAAACCAAGAGCCTCAGATGTCACATCTCAGTGCTGATGGGACCCAGAAGCCAGTCCTGCCCTCTGCACCGTTGCTCAACCACCACCAAATCCCCTGGAATTCTTGCCGAACGCGGGCTCTCTAATCTGATACAGCCACCAGTGCATGCACACACACCCTTTTTTTCTGCTATTTAGGTAAAACTCAGCCAACAATTTCTTCATGGTATAACAGCACCAGCATTAGAGACAGAAGCTGGTCTTGGATGTCCAACCTTTTTTCTTTGCAAGGGAGAGAAAAGCAGTAAGAGCCGGTAAGGTTTTGTACAGCTCCTACCCTGTTCAGTTCTAACAGCTCTGAGACAAAATAAGGTTTTATAAGAGTGTTGTGTTATTTTCAACCCTCGGTTCCTTCTGCAGTCTATCAAGTTAGTCTGGCAACTACAAAGGAGTTGGGAGGAGGGAAAAAAATCTACTTTTCCCATTTTATTTTTCTGAAGTGCTATGAAGGAACCAGAATTGGGCCGTTTTACACTTTAGAAGCAGGACTAACAGCTATTATTTTTCTCAGTGTTCGGTTGATTTTCTAGTTCCATAGACATTTTAATAGCACTATAAATTGTCTGGTAAATGAATTGTTAGTTAGAGATGGTGTCTGGGGTATTTGTTGCTTACTGATGTGTAAATTGGCTTGTACTGCTGGTGTGGGTTTCGGAAGAGGAATGTTTTATGACATGATGATAATAATAATAATAATTAGCACAGGATATAGCAAAGTGTTAATTGTGAATTAAAATCCCAAACAGAGATGCCTATGCAGATCAGTCTTCTCATGTTCCCTGTGTCTCTGACCAGTGCTCACAGTGTCAGGGACATTTCTCTGGGTGAGGGAATTTTTTCTGCCTGTTTCTCTCTTCTTGCATTGCTAAAAATTGTGAGAAACCAAGAGCTGAAACCCCACCTGCCCCACGTGCGTTTGCTCAGGTGCACTGAACGCTTCTGCTAACAGCACAAAACTGCTCCTGGCAAATCCTCTGTGTTATTCCTGATGAATACTAATTAGGGTTTAATTCCTTAATGGCTCAAAAGGGCAGGTGAATATAGAGACCAAGGGAAGGAGGAGAGAAGACTGGCAGGTTCAGAGTCCTACGGAGAATAATGGCAGGGGAAGATATGGAACAGAGGATGAAATGCTAGATGTCATCCTTATCACAGCTCTCTTGTGTAGGAGAAAAATGTAATTATTAAAGTAAATATTCCTTTTATTGCAAGAGGAAGATCAGGAGCAAATTAAGAACCTACTCTTGTGCCTCAGTTTACCTGCTGACTGAGATGAGAATCCACCTCTGCCTGCTGGGGCTGAAGGGAGGCTTAAACAAGGTTCATCGAGCACTTAAAATTTGCTGTAAGGGTGTTGTCTTCTTACAGACCTCATTTAAAATATAAATCCATGCTGAAAAATTAGATGAAGTCAGTATGGATGGGGGTTTCTGGGCATGATCTGTCTGGGGTTTCATATTCAGAATAGCATGCAGAGGAGAGATAACAGCTCTGCTGAGATGCGTAGCATGCATTAAAGTTTGTCTGCTGACTTGGGCATTCGGAGGAGGAATGATAAAAGTAACTGCAGGCTTGTCATCGGAGAATATAACCACCTTAGCTGCCACCCAAATATTGTAAAAAGCCATGAAACAGTCAGGGAAGCCACTTTGCTGGGTAGATCAAGGGGACAAATATAACCATGACAGAAATAATTACCCCTATTTCAGAGACCAGGAGATGGGCAGAGCAGAGCCAGCAGCAAAGCTGAACACGATATTAAATACTCACCTTCTGCCTTAGAGACTAAATGGACTATGGGCAATTAAAGAAAAAGTTTGAAAGATCAAAGTAGGAAAAAAATATCATTTAAAAATGATAATCAATTATTGTTTTTAACTTACAGCAGGCCAAGGGTTACTTCAAGCCACCAAGGAAGGATGTGGGCTTATACTGTTGGTTTTACTGTCCTGCCTCATGTTGGAGGTTTCCTTGGCTGGCTCATTAATCGAAAAGAAATACCTGTGTGGTATGAGAAGCTGAAAAAACCCTCATGGTGTCCACCTCGCAAAATATTCCCTGTTGCTTGGACTGTCCTGTACACTGGCATGGGGTAAGTTCTGCATAACAACCCCCTCTCATCCTGCTCTTTCTGATACACAGAAGAACAATAATTTCCAATTATTTCAGTGGTTTGGGGATCTCTCTTGTGCCTGGATCAACAGGGCATGTCAGGTACGCTTATTCCCAGCAGATGAAGTAGATCCTGAGCCAAATTCTGGGCTGAGTTCCTCAGATTCACACTACAGACAATGCTTTTGGTCAGGGACATAACCCACGCTCGGATTTGTAAACACATTAAAAGCAGCCGCTGCCCTGGGGAAATGTCTGAGCCAGGTACGAGCCAGGCGATGGGTTTGGGAGCAGCGAGGGACACGGATGCAACTGTCCTGCAAATCCCTGTTGCAAAACAACCTTATGTGAGAAGAGTTTGTCTGTATTAGGGGTTTATTCACTGTAAAACACTAACGTGTTTCTCTCTTCACAGCTATGCCTCCTACCTGATATGGAACGACCTGGGTGGCTGCAGCAGCAAAGCTACCGTCCCACTTGGACTCTACGGGGCTCAGCTGGCCTTGAACTGGGCTTGGCCTCCCTTCTTCTTCGGTGCACGTAACCTGAAGATGGTAATGTACCTGACCACCCATTTCTTTGCTGGAGGCTTGTTTACTGGCATCCCTGCCCTGAGTTTTGGGGGTGTTTGGAGGGGCTTTGGGGTTGTTTGGAGGGGGTTTTTTTAACTAGCATTATGCAATTGTATAGAGAGATGCAAGAAGAGCTTTAGTTGTTTAGAGGTTTTGGGGTTGTTTGAAGGTTTTGGGGTTGTTTGGAGGCTTTGGGGTTTGTTTGGAGGGGTTTTTTTAACTAGCATTATGCAATTGTATAGAGAGATGCAAGAAGAGCTTTAGTTGTTTAGAGGTTTTGGGGTTGTTTGAAGGTTTTGGGGTTGTTTGGAGGCTTTGGGGTTGTTTGGAGGGGGTTTTTTTAACTAGCATTATGCAATTGTATAGAGAGCTGGAAGAAGCGCTTTTGCTCAGTGATAGTTCACACTGCACCTGGTTCTAGACAATGGTATCAGTCCCTTCCACCCCTCGCCCTGCTCTTGCCGTGCAGATAGCCAGCCCCACCAGAGCAGGGCGGGAGATCAGGGAATCAATAACCCAGCTGCTGCATCTCCTAGTTAAGGATTTGGGGTTAGAGATAAATCCTTCTGGGGGTCACACCCTACACCAGCAAAATTAGCATCCCTGGGGGGAGGCATATTAGCTGTGAGTGGCTTATCAGGCAAATGAGATGCACTGTAGAGTCTGTTACAGGGTAGGCACAGCATGGCACAGCAGAACTGGGCTGGTGCTATATCCAAAAAGCACTTACCTTGGGTGCCAAGGCTTGGAGGTGATGGAGATGCACAGTGGGACTTACTTTTCCATCTGAATTTTGTCACTCTGTGGATAAAAGGTATATTTAGAAAGTTTGTTAAGGGATAATAGCCATTGGTACCACACAAGCATGTTTTTGGTCTGTCTGCGTAGGTATTATCAGCAGAAGGGGACACTGATCATCATAAATAGTGTATTAATCTGTGGAACTCAATAATGAACAAAAAAAATTAATATGAACCTTGGCTCCTGGTGTGTTACATTCAGATCTCACTGATGAAACCTCAGAGCCAAGGCCCCGGGCTTTAGGATCACTCTAGGTGACTTTTCAGTGCTAAATCTCCCCAGTTCCTATCCCATCTCACCGCCTTTATTAGGATGGTTTATCATCATGCTGGCTAAGACTGCTGCCTGTTCCCAAGAGCAAAGATCAGAGTCATTGTCTTCTCTCTACTCTCCAGGCTCTGATTGACATCCTGTGCTTGGACTGCCTGGCAATAGGCACCATCTGCTCCTGGTACCGCATCAACAAGATCGCGACGCTGCTGATGGTGCCCTACCTGGGCTGGCTGGCCATGGCCACCTGCCTGACCATCCGCATCTGGAAGGACAACCCTGAGCAAAAACCAGTGAAGAGTGAATAAAAACAGCAGGGCAGAAATGAAGGCGTTTTGTGAAACTAAACTATGCTGATGTAAATCAAGATCTAATAATTTGGAGGATTGATTTTGGGACAGGCATGAGAACGTGCCTCCTCCTCCTCCCACCTTCATCATGGCTGTGTAAAAGAAAGGTTCACCCCACACACCCATGTGCTCCTTTAAAGTATATCCTTATATACTGACACACATCCTTAACCTGGGAACTATTTTCTCTGGCACTGTTGTGGTCTGGGGGACTAGAGCTGTGTGGTGACCTTAATGCTAGCAGGTCAAATTCCAATTCCCAAATTAGGGTCTCATGATGCCAGTGCAATTCAGAACAGCAATCCCTGAGACCTCTATAACTGCTACATTTCCCCCTGAGAGCAGAACTTGTTCACACATGTGGTCAATCCCATCTTGTCTTCTGGGACCAAACAAAAATGTGCTCCACTCGTGCACACCAATTTTTAAGAACTTACTTGATATTTTTGCTATTTGTGCTCTTGCTTCATTTTCATGTATAATCAGGTTTGTGCTTTATACCATTAACTTTTTAAACAATAATCTGTCTCATTCTGCTAGTGAAAGGCAACTGGGCACTTTGACTTCTATTTGTGGATTATCACACTTCTTGAGTTTCATGCTCCAAGATAAAGCCACAATGACCAGAATGTAAATACTTCTCCCAAGAGGAAATTTCTCTCTCCCACCTCTGGGTGCTTTTTCTCATCAGAAAAGAAAAACTAACATCAGTGTCTTTGAAAAAAAATACTTTAAATGTTGTTTTGGGTTTTTTTTTTAAGTCAGAAATGATTTGTAAAATTTAAAAACTTGCTGACACTGCCTTGAAGGTTGCAATGATTGGCAAAATTGTTGTGATTGTGCCAGGTCTGCAGGTGCAGGACAGGTATCTCATCCCAGAGTCTTTCCATTCCTGAATAATATTCATCAGAAAAGGTTAAAATACAAATAGTTCCAGAGAAATGGGACCAAATCGTGACAGACTCAGACACAAAAGGTGCATGGAGTAGTCCTTGTCCATCCTTTATTCTGGCCCTTGCCTTGGATAAACCTGAACCTTGGATGTTGCTATGAGAATATTTACTATTATTTTATTATTGATAGAAGCAATGTATGTGAAAGAAAGTGGTCGGTGGATCTTCTTCCTGGCAGCTGAGTCTCAAAGGGTGAGTGTAGGAGCTGGGGGTGTAAAATAAATTGTATTTGCTTTGAATAAAAAGAAGCCACATTTGTTTGGAGAATAAATAAATCCAAGTGATTCTTGTTTTACTGGTTTGGCACTAGGTTTGCAAAAGGTTTGGGGACTCTTGTCTGGAGTCCATGGCTCCAAAGGGAGGGGGATCAGCAGCCAGGCTCATTCCCAGGTGCATTTTAGGAGTAAATGGGCTGTGTGGGTTTGGAGCATGAAGATCCCAAAGGTTCCTGCAGCCCCGCACAGCACAGAGACACTCATGAGGGGATGCATCCCTGCGACAGGCTCCTCCATTATATTTCACCCACAGCTTCATGGTAAGGAAGGTAATTCTTGGGTTTGGGGTCTTCCCTGAATCACTTCAAGCCTGATCTCGAGAGATGCTGAATGTTTTTGGGTCCAAACTCCTGGAAATGGCAGAGCTGAGTGCTCAGCAAGCCTGAAAGCTGGGACCAAGAGAAACAAATCCCAGGAGCTGAGAGCAGTTGAAATGTGTAGTGCCTTTTTAAAATTTACCCATATATCTTGTTCTGTCAGTTTGATCCCATCCATTGTTATTTTTTTCTTTCCTTCTGGGTACAGGACACCTTTCCACAGGGCTGCTGCTGCAAGCACATTGCTGTAATCTCCCGAGGAAAAGCTGTGGAAGAACAGACCATTGAATAGATGTGGCTGTAAGCAGGAGCAGGACTATAAAGCATGAGCACTGCAAGCTGCACTAGAAAGATCATAAGCTACTTAAAAAAATAATAATAATCCAAAATCCTATATATTTCAGGGCTTTATATAACTGTGTGTTACCACTGAGCTTATTTACAATGATGTCTCGTCTGTGTCTTCCAGAAAGCCACATGCCAAAGGACAGGAAGACATAAATTATTTCTTCTTTAAAAGAAGCTAATATCTGGGCTGGAAATTCAATTCAGTGGTGTTAAGGATGATTTAGGGTGCCTGAGCATCGTTCTGCCTCTCTTTTCCCAGTTAGGATGGCAAAACCAGGAGGAATAGTGATGAGCAGAGCCACCTAGTGAAGCCAGGAGGGATAAAGCCAGTTTTTACAATGATCTCAGCTTTTTGAGAAGGGGAAAAATTATTATTTAAATCACATTTAAATTGGTGATTTTGGATCTGGTTCAAACCTGAAACGTTTTAATAACATTTCCAAATATAAATATACGGATATATATTTGATCAGCTTTCATAAATTTGCCCTCTTTTCCCTTCTTCTGATCTTGTTCTGGAGGTAAAGGAAAATCTGGAATTAAGAGTAATAGACTTTTTTTATCTGTTCATGTTTGCCCTCTCCATTTTCCCAACTGATCTGACTAGTTGACTTGTTCTCGTCTTTGTTTCAGTTCCTCTTCCTTCCAGTCCACCTATAAATGAACCTACAGCTTCTCTTTGCCACTTACATTTTCTTGCAGGCAGCAAAAGTAGCAAATGTTCCTACATGCAATAGCTTGAAATCAACTGACAAAGTTTAAATTCAGCAAAACATCCTCTTGTATTAATATTTAAAGCACCATTTAGTATATTTGCTATTTAAACAGATACACTAAAACCCCTCGCATAAAAATAACTGTAATGACATTTCAAAGTCAGTCATCTAGAAAATATCTCAGTTATACTGGGCAGCTCAGGCCAAGATCAGGCTTGTGAATCTGGAGGGACCCTGATTTCTTATTAGTGCCACATAACAGGGCTTGTCTCCCTGGTCACGCGATGGCTGGCAGAAGGATGTGGCCATGAAGCCCTTGTCTGGATCCATCCCTGTGTTAGAAACAGAGCAAAGGGGAAAGAATGAAAAAAAATGAAAAAAAAAAAAGGAAAAAACAAACAAAAACTCCAACAAAACCAAACCACACACAAAAACACCACCAACAACAACAAAAACCACCCCAGGTAGATGCTAGAAATCCAAACCCAACCAGTTAGAAACCCAGCTTGTTCAAATCAGTGAAATTTTGCCTCTGAAAAAGGAGATTTCAGGTGAGGTCTGCTGTGCATGAGCTCAGGGCTCTCCTCCCCTCCATACATCACCTTCCCAAGGGGCTCTTTTTTCCCAGGGGATCCAGAAGGAGCCTCGGGAAGTTTTGTTTTTCCAGCATTAACCAGGCAGCAGGATCACCTTAAGACATGCAAGATGTTTGTCCAGCCCCCTCAAAATTAGTTGATGGAATGGATATGACACCCCACCCAGCATCAGGAACATTCATAACCCACGATGGGATGTGTCGTGGTCTACATGATTCACGCGGTGACTCAGACAAAGGCCGTGCATTGGTGACAGCTTCCATGGGGTCGTGGCATTTAGAGAGGAGCCATCTCTCAGATCATCATCTCTAATGATGATCCCTCTCTCCAAACTACAGCCAGTCTTTCCAGAATGATTTATTTGACATTAAACTGATCGTTACACTTGATCTTAGCCCAAAGGGCACATCTCCAGCTGCTGGATACACAATATTTGTGCATAAACAAAATCTTCTGCCTCTTTTCCTAAGCCTTGTCTCATTCAATAATTTACCAGCTGTTCCAGAAAATATTCTGGCTTCAGTAGGAAGGAACTTTAATTGCTGATGTCTGGAGCTGTGTTAAAATAGAGAGTCAAATGCTAGAGAGGATTTGCTGCTGTGCAAACTTCAGAGAGCAGAGTATGGGGCAGCAGCTCTCCCCTCCATCCCTTCATTAGCACGAGGTGCTGCAAAATCTGAATTCTTGTGCTTTGAGCACCTACAGCAGGGCTGGGACTGACTTTTCCCTTCCACTTCTCCCAATAAAACCACAGCAGAAACCCAGCAGGAAGGAAGTTGTGCTGCTGGGAACTGTCATGAACTTCCAGTTGGGCTTTGAATTAATCAGCCAGCAGAAGCTGCCAACAAAACTGAGTCCTTCCCAGCTCTACAGCAGCCTAGTGATGGGTGTGCGAGGGTTGGGGATCTGGGACACCCGGGATTGATCTGTGATCAGGCAGGCAAGGAGGTGAGAGCATCACTTATCCCCACCTGCACCACGGCTCATCTCAGCTCTGGTCCACCACCCTGAACGTGGGCACCATCCGTGTCGAATCTGTGGGACGCTGCAGTGGCCAACACCAGTTTTTCCTGCTCCTTCTTTTAAATCTTTGCATTGTGGTCCTGCAGCAGGAGGAGAGGGACAGGTGAGAGCCCAGAGGGGCCGAGGGAAGGAAAGCTGCCTCTGTACATCACTGTCAGAGTGTTTATTTATTTATCACGTAACGGTAGTTACAGCTGGAAAAAGCAGGAGGGAGTTTGCTGCCAGACAATGTCTCTAGGGAGATGTTTTGTTAGTGCCACCAGCTGTCCCCTCGGAATAGAGACCACGTCTGAGCCATGACTCACACAAGCCAGTGTCTTATTTCACTCTCACATCTATCCAAAAATGTTCCTCCAGCCTGAGAATGTAATAAAATCCTCCTTTTCCTGGCAAGAACTTCTGCAGCCAGGTCTCTCCTACTGTCCCTTTGTGAACAGGAAATGGTTACAGCCATTTTAACTTCAGGAAAGTAATTCCTGCGCCAATTAGAGGAGCAGCAGATCACCTGCCTGGGAGACAGCCCAAGGGAATGCAGTACTCTGTGTGTGAGGTACTTATTTAAGATGGGAAGAAAAGCCATTAGATTGTTCAGAGATGCCTCTAAGGTCAGTGGAGAAACTCCTCTGGACTTGGATGGGTGCAGGATCACACCTTAATATCTAAAACTGTAGTAAAGCCAGAAAGCTTCTCGCAGAACAGGTTGTCCTCTTTGCCTTGCTAGCAGTCTCCTTTGCTGGCAGCGTTCCCATGGAGACATCTCTTCACATCTTACTGAGGTTTGGTGTCTTTGAGGTCTACTCCTCCCCATCTGGGCTCTGTTCAGGCATTCTGGCCTCAGTGCCCCACCATGGTAAAGCCAAAACCTTCTAAACCAGGGGGACACAGACTGCCAGATGTTGCAGGATAATCTGTCACAGGGTGGAGAATGGGCTGGGGCAGGAAGCTCATTTGGGTTTGTACCCCTGGGAGGGAGCTGGCGCCATGGCCAGGGCTGTGGTGGAGGGTTGTGGTCATTTTGGTGGAGGTTTCTCCAGACACGAGGTGCAGCTGCTGAAGAGGATCACCTACCAAGGAAGAGACGAGATCGACGGGCTGCATCGAGCGGGATGGAGACGGGGAGAGGCTGGGAATGAGCACGGCCGAGCCCTTGTCATGGGGGAGCA
>NW_010329605.1:38990-39283 GCF_000700745.2 Antrostomus carolinensis
CCCCATTCTCCTTCTCCTGATGTGCCTGTGGATCTCTTGTGACTCTGCTGCATAGGGCTCTCCAAGCTGAACAAAACTCACAATCAACTAAATAAACCATGAGAGCAGGGGGGAGAGGGGCGGGGTGGTGGAGGGAAGCCTCAATAAAATGCATATAAAATGAATAGATAAAAAAAATTAAATAAATAGGTAGATAAAAAATAAAAAAGAAATAGATAAAAAAAGGTAAAAAAGAAATAGATTTAAAAAATTTTAAAAAGAAATAGATAAAAAAAATTTAAAAAGAAATAGAT
>NW_010329606.1:0-10957 GCF_000700745.2 Antrostomus carolinensis
TGATTGTGCCGGGTGGGGAAAAGAGTTGAATATGATGAGAGGGCAGAGATACCCGTACAGAAAACATCAGCGGCCACAGAGTCCGTTAGGAACCATGAAGGGAGGAGAAAGTTACCAGTGTTGCCCAAAGTCTTGGGCCTGAGTAGTGGGAAGGGGAAGACAGACTGATGTAATAAATTAAAATAAAAACTCAGCAGCTTTTTTGAAAACTGGGGCTTTGCTGCATCTTTCCACACTGGCGAGGGTGAAAGACCCACATAAAGATAAGTCACTGGAGCACTGGGGATAGCAAAGAAAAAGGGGAGAATTTTGTTGCAAATAATTATAGTTTATAGAAAACACATGGAGTACTTGTTAAAGTAGGTAAAAATATAATGCCAATATGGAATAAATCGATAGGCCCTTTGATACTTTTATGTTGATTTTCATAAAAAGGAGCAAAAAGTGCTTCAGAAACAACTGATTCTCAGCCTCCCTGAGAGCAAAAATAATGAGTGGGCTGTAGACAAATAAAACCAGCTGACATTTGAATATGTGTGAGAACTACTGTAAATCCCTGTTAATGTTTCAGGCACACAGGGAACTTTTTGAAAAGGGACTGTATTAAACCACACACACTTCATATTCTGTGGCTGAAAGGCAAGTGGACGTTTTCCTTTGTCTCTTTTCCCTGCTGGCACCAAATCTGACGTTAGTTGTGTGATAGAGTCTGGAGATGGAAAAGACTTGGTCCAGGGCAGGATTATTCCCTTCTGTTTGGTTACTGGTGTTCCCTTGAGCTGCCTGTCCCTCAAAACATACCCTGCTTAAAATCTCAAACTGACTTCTGGTGAGGCTAGGCAGAAGTGAATTTGTGTGCCTGTCTGCGCTTACACACAGATGTGCATTTCAACATCTTATTGTAAACCCTCTCCATTTACTACAGGCAAAACTCCAAACCTTTTCTGCAAATCTCAGTCTTGTAATAAATGCAACTTTAAATTTACAGACACCTATTTAATAGAAGCTCTACTCTACGTTCAGAGGTGACTTCAAAGGTAAGAAGTCTGCTGTCATGAAGTTGAGCAAGTGACTTTTGGAGGGTGTGAGTATGATATTGGAGCAAAACTCAGTGCTGTATTTCACATGCTGTTCTTGGTTACTTTTCTTATTATGTATCTTTGCTACACCTGAAGTGCATCAGGTCATACACCAATTTATTGAAATGTTTGCAAAATATAGTTTGGCTATTATTCTAAAATATTTGCTTGTGGGATGAAAGCCTGGCTCCATTGGCGTTAGGAAAAATTTTACTATTGGCTTCTGTTTGCAAAATAGTTTAGCTATTATTCTAAAATTTTGCTTTCATGGGGAAAACTTGGCTCCATTGGAGTTAGGGAGAATTTTATTATGGGCTTCTGTGGCTCTAGATTTCAGTCTTAAATCCTGCCTTTCTGCAACATTCCTTGAAAGTGAAATGCAAGAAGATATAAGAAAGAAAGGGAATTCAAGCACCGAAACCAAATCGTAAAGATAAAGAACAGAATGTGGAATAAACACTCAAAGAAAGGTATTGCTACCTTTGTTAATATGTACTACTGCTGCCTGTTTAAAATTAATTTAAAAATACACTTTTAGAACTGTGGAGAAGCTGGAGTGAGAAATAGCTCAAAAATATAAAAAATTGCTTTAACAGAGGTAGGAACATTGAGGGGGATAAAGATCCCTTGGTCTCTCTGGTCCATCAGTTTAAATCACAGTAGGCAACTGAGCAGACAGGAGGGAGGGTTGGAACTCTGTCATGCTGGCAGCTGGGAAAGGATTAAAACACTGTAGTTGAGCCTGGAAGTTATGCATGTGGTAAGACTACTTTCCTGACAAGATGGGGCTATAAACTTGCACCCAGGTAAGAAAAGAATTTGTGAGGAAGAAAGTAAGAGTTTCTTCTCCTCCACTTCTTGGAGCTGAAAAGAGGAATTGCCAACACCAGGGTTCTGGTGTGCAGCTTTGACCTGGAGGTGATGAGAGCCTGTGAAGGAACAGGAGACAGAGGACTGAGATATGGTTTCCCTCTTAATGAATCATGATGTGGGATTTATCACAGCATCCCACACTTTACATGGAACAGAGGCTGCCGAAACAGAGGCAGTTGTGCATGGCATGAAAACAAGAAAGGCTTCATGTGAAGTGAGTGGGCAGGCAGCCTATATTTGGTACCTTAACTTGATAACGTGCCATTTATTGAGAAGCCTGTAATTGCACAGAAGAGCAGAAACAGGGAAATAGTTTCTTATAAGCATGTTTTATGCCTTCGAGCTGTCCCAACTCTCACCTTCATGAGAAGGTTGCATTAGCTTGAATAAACAATCGTTGCTGTGCATTTGTTAGAGCCATAATGGTTCAGAAGCAGAAGTTTAAACAAGGTTTATGTTGTTCTACTTTAAATCATAGCGGTTAATAATAAATCGGAATACACACGTTCCTGCTAGGATTTGCAGTGCTATAACTAGTTTAAAAAAATTGAGGTTGATTGAGTGCAATGTTGTTTTCCAAATCCAGCCTCCATTTCTTTTAACTCCCATAGGGACCTCGAGGGATGAGGACAGTGAAAGTGGCCCTGCTGATTCTGTGCTAGATTAGGTTTGGGGTCTAAAAGAACATGAAAGCGTTATAATCCATGCATGAGTGCCATAGCTGAGCTGACTTTAACTAACCACTTTGCGTGGTCAGGAGTGCTACTGTAGCAACAGAGAGCTGATAGCCAGAGGATTTACCCACTCCTAGGGCCGGTCATTCAGGTTGTTCTGAGCTTTGTACTGTCAGGGACAAGCTGCTGTTGGTACCTGAGTTAGTCTAAAGTTAATTGGGGTATTAGGCCACTGCAGGGGCAAGACACTTAGGGTGTCTGTGCTTCTGTATGTAGGTATCAAACCTACATACAGAAGCACACCCTTCCCCAACCCCACTCCCATCTCCTTTAAGTTGCTTCAAGCTACTGCTCAGCCTGCTAACAGAGCTCTGTGGTCCTTCTTCCTGGGTCTGATGACAACTTGGTGTGAGGGAGGGTGTCACCATCACCCTGCCCTTGATGTGGCCTAAGACATGCTAGCACATGAAAGAATGAATGATCAGCTAGTTTCGTAACGATGAACCAGTGCTGAGCATTGCCTTGGAGGATATTCAGATGTAATTTGCCTTCTAAAATGAGTTACAAGTGTTTTTAAAAGGGATGAGTTTGTCAATTAAGAATCTTGACACTGTCTTCAGCTTACTTACTGTAACCTAGTAATTTTATTTGATCTTATGTCAATGGCACTGAACCATTATAAAATGGTTCAATTAAGTGAAAGAATGGAACTCTCTCACTTAAAGAATTTCCATTTTCTGTTCTGCTATTATTCTGTTATTCTACAGAAGGATGGGAACACAGATTTAATATTCTTTTATGTTTTGTAGAAATTAGAGTTGTTTTAAGTATGGGTGTGCTTCAGAAGCAGCTAAAGGAAATAAGATGTGTAACAGACAAACCATCAACAGATCAAGCCCCCACAGGAGTCTTTCGAAACCATACTGATAGATAACCTCAGACAACAGTATTACATCACCTGATGAATTCTGTTCATTAGCATGGTTTTGGTTTCAGAAAGACTGCTATTCTTGTGTTCATGGTTTTCTTTATACATATGGAATTCCTTCTGAAAACTACACATAGGAGAAAAAATTCTCTGAAGGATATACTGCAGGGAACATTGTGAAGGAAAGCTTGTTTTGCCTTGAGATTCTGCCTTAGGACAGGTGGCTACTTGGTTTCAAACTTTTGGACAGGAGATCTGAAAAAAAGCATTGTTCATGACAATTCTTAAACTTTATTTTTTTTTAATTGAGAGATGTATATCATTTCATAAACAAATTGCAGTGTGGCTGTATGTATACTTTGTCTCAGATGTCTCTTGCTAGTACTTATAGAGAAACAACATTAAAAAGATTTCCTATATCTGAACCTAAAGGATTTTCATTTCAGGGAAAAGTCAGTCTTTGATTAGGAAGTGGTTTCTCTAGCTTTTCTGTCCTGATGCAAATTTCACACTGGGAAATATGAGGATGGCAATTAAAAATTTTCTTGCACCTCCTACACAAATCATGTGTATTTACTTTCTGTACAAATGATTTGTGACTAGTAACACACTGAACTTGTACTGCATGTTCCTCCAGCCCTCTCTGAACTTCTGTACTTTGCAGTCATTGGAGATGTCAGCCTTCCCCTAAATTCATGTAACCAGTATATTTGAGATGTTTTGCAAATGGGGATACTAAGATACAGGGAGGCTGAATGATTTGCCCCAGGTGAAAGAGCAAGTCATTGCCAAATGTAAGTCTACCATTTGGGTCTCCTGACAATAAGCACTGGCATATGTCGTAGAATCATAGAATAGTTTGAGTTAGAAGGGACGTTAAAGACCATCTAGTTACAATCCCCCTGCTGTGAGCAAGGAAACATTGCACTAGACCAGGTTGCTCAAAGCCTCATCCAGCCTGGCCTTGAACACTTCCAGGGAGGGGGCATCCACAACTTCTCTGGGCAACCTGTTCCAGTGTCTGACCACCCTCACAGTGAAGAATTTCTTCCTACTATCTAATCTAAATCTACTCTTTTTCAGTTTAAAACCATTACCCCTCATCCGGTCACTACCTGCCCTTGTAAAGAGTCCTTCCCCAGCTTTCTTGTCAGCCCCTTCAGGTACTGGAAGGCCGCTATAAGGTCTCTCCAGAGCCTTCTATTCTCCAAGCTGAACAGCCCCAACTAACTCTTCTCAGCCTGTCTTCATAGGAGGGTGTTCCAGCCCTCTGATCATCTTCATGGTCCTCCTCTGGACTCATTCCAACAGGTGATGAGTCATTAGTGATGCCATTAGTGAATTTGATTATTTTGTATTTTTAGTTTAAAAGGCAAACATACTAGTTCCCAGAGTCTTAAACTTGTCTAAACATACTCAGGCTTAGATAGTTTTACTTCTTTTACTCTAAGGGGAGCAGCACATTCACAATGAAAGATGATGTTCAGTATCTAGTTGTATCATACATGTTATTTGCAATCATCTAATACCCACTAATGTTTTTTTATAATGTTGAGAAGAAAAAAATAATAACAATATTTATTTTTAAACACTGTGAGAATCAGAAATTTGAGTGACTCTGAACCAGCAAATTGTGTTTATAACTGCTCTGCAGCAGCTCCTGTGCACAATGGATGGCGGGTGTTGAGATTTTATTTATATCAACTAGCATTTGCCATGTGTGTACATATGAAAATGTTTAGAAGGAAAAGGTACTTTGGAAAGAGTAAGTTCAGTGCAGTAGTGTGGTGTGCAACTCCCCAAACAACTCCCAGCTGCAGACATTCTGCAGTGGACTATCATTATATCTTCTAGGAGGAAAGGGAACATTATGCAGAATGTCATACGGGAGGTAGGTGAAACAGAAGCTACTGAGGTTTTAATTTATCTGTCAGCTGCAGTGGCATGAAAAGTGTCTTTCCTCCTCCTCCCTTCCTCGCCCTTAACATTGCCTGATAATTATCAGGTCATTCTACCATCTGTGCCTGGAATGATACTTTGATTGTCATCCTTCAAATTTGGATGCCTCAATAGCTTGAAACTGTATGTAATTAGGTAGAATGTACTTCAGAGTTTTATGCAACTTGAATACTGAAAAATGCTGAAAAGACTGGAAAACATGAATGGTGGAAAATACTGGTATTACAGCATTCTGTCATTCAAGTTCTGAAATGTTAAAAAGCCAGGGAATAGAGTCTAGATCTGGTAAAATATGTTAGAAAAGAGAACAGAGGAGAAAAACAAGAGGGCCCCCAAAAGCATATTTAAAGCAAACGTGCTTATGTCTTACAAGCAGGCAGCATTGGAGTGAGGCAGTACCTCCTGTTTGTCATCACACCAGCTCTGCCATGAGGGGAAATTGTTTCAGTTGGGAGACAGAGAACTGCCAGGGCCCCGAGGGCACCACCAGCCCCAGTGTCACTGCAGCAGGGCTCTCCACCGCCCTGCCCAGCTTCGCCATGGGCCCCACCAAGCCGACCCACCCTTGGGCCCATGTCCCGACCTGGGCCTGTCCTTGTCCCCAGGGAGGTGCCCGATGCCCAGGGCTGGGGCTGCCCTGGTGCTGCTGGCTGCCCTGCAGTGCCCTGCCACCCCCGGGGAGCTTCTGGCCCACAGGGAGCTGCCGGCTCTGGCTGCTCTCTGACATTAACTTGGTATTTATCTTCTCCATCTTGGCAGTTGAAGCAGTGAACACATGTATAGCCTTGCAGTTCAAATCAGAGGTAGTGCTTACAAAACCAGAAGAGTCAGGTGGCAGAAGCTTTTGGGTACCAGAAGTTGCAGTGTAATCATAAATAAGAAAATAACATTCAAAAAAAAAAAAAAAAATCTGAACTCAAACACCCATATTTCTAATTAACACTTGAATTTACAGCCATTGAATTAATTTGACAAATATTCCACTGACTTAACAAGAGCTGACTTTACATAATTTTGGTTCAGGAAAGAATTTCATAATGAGAATTTCATCATTTCATCGTCTGGTGGAAGTTGTGGGATCCAGAAATGTGCACTGAAAGATTAGAATATGCCTAAAATGTTATCTGTAGTAATCTGCTGTTGGGCACCTGTTCCATCAAAAAATTTAAAGGACAACCTGTAAAACTGTTTCTAACACTTTACTAAGAGAAAGAACTGAAACAAGTTTGTATAAAGAAAGAAAAAAATCACTAAATCTCATTAACACTTTCCTCCACAGCAGACCAAGCATTGTTTTCACATGATACCCTTATTAGTAATGCTGTTTCACACAGTGTTACAGTGCAGGAAGGATACGTGGTATAGTTAAAGAACATTTTAGATGACATTTTAGCTTTTTCTCTTTGCTGTTGATGAGGAGAGTTATATGAGCATGATGTCTAAGCTAGATCTTACCGTACATGACCTGAATACAGTATCTCTTTTTCTTCATTAGATACAGTACCTAGAGTTTGATAACTTGGGTAGCAGGTAGTCTTCATCACTCATTGCTCTCTTAAACACGGTGATCTCAGGCATGACAGCAAGTGGCTGGGACACAGGAATGCAATTTTTTTCCACTTTATTTTTACTTGGATTGATTAAACTTTCCCACATAAGCAAATTACATGTCCTCTCCCCCCACACCCCAAATGTAGAAATGTACTTGTGTCTTGATAAGCTGTTTCTCTGTTGGCGGAACAAAAGGAAAGTGAAAGACAAACATTTAGGAAAAAAAAAAGGTTTTCAGCTGCTGTGTTACTGTCCACAAATGTAAAAATATGAAAACACTGTGCACTAGCAGCCAAGCTGAGCAGAAGATACCTTTACCCCTTAGAAGCTTGTTAAACTGTCTTTCACTTCTCTGCATAATCAGTCAGTGGATGGCAACTTGTTACCTCTGCAAGTGATGCCTTTCTCTGCTGTTTCTCAACACTGTTAAAAGTGTTTCATGTGTCATCCTTCAATCTCTGTGTGACTGTAGAAGTGCGATAATCCTTTATGATAACATTTAACCTAGGTATACATGAAGCTAAGTACAGTAGATAAATTCTCCAGGTGAAAAAACACAATTCAGATTCAATTATAAATTCAGTTATTCAATTATCAATTCAACTATCTTGCTAACCTTTAAATGTTTGGGGGTTTTTTTGCAGCCCCCCCGATGTCCTGCTTTCCTGCCCACAAAATGCATCTGACACACCAGACAAGCAATGAACATTTTTGAACCTGGGCTCCATAGAGCAAAAACTCTCCTTATTCTAAGACAGCAAGTAAGAAGAGCTGTGGTACCTTTTCCCTGGGGATGAATTACAGGTTGCTGCCCTCTGTTAGTGCAAAGCTTAGTTGTGAAGATCCATATGAACTGTCAGGGACAGTCTATCCAAGTAATGTCTTTATTAACATGGAAGTATTTTGGCAGAATCCCATTTTGCTTCCTGTTGTCATTGGCGATAAACGAATGACTGCAGCTGAGAATACTGCTGTTTCCAAGAAAGTGGAAAATGAGTCTGTATGTACTTTGGTCAAATTGGTTGATATATTTGATAGTCAGAATTTGACTATCCATGCACCATGGAAACTGTTTCCATAGCAAAAATCTCTTAGCTCAGCGACAGTTCTCTCTGGATTAAATCCAAGGATTCAGACTGATAATCTAGAGCTTTCTCTAACAGCTGGGAAGGTCAATACTTAAGAGGTAATTGCCACACAGCTATCTGAAGGTTGTACCATTCCGCTGCTGGAATATATTCTTGCCCTCCAGAGCAAGAGATGTGCCATGATGTTTCCTCCCATTCCTCACATTTTTGGTGTTCAAAATGCCATCGGGTGGTTTAGAGGCTGTTGCACATTCTGTCAATATTCTCAGTAACCTGCCAGAAATGCAGATAAATGATGGCATCCCTTTCTAGAACAGCTGAAATACAGTCTTCCTCTGTAACATTTCAAAAAGGCCAGTTAGCCGGCGGCAGAGAAACTGCTTTTAACTCATGTAGCAAGGGCAGAGAGAGTAAAAAGCATGTAACTGTAAGGTCTTTCACATTAAATACACTGTTACCCATTTGAAAGTTGGTAAAGAAGGAAATGTGGGATCTTGAATATTTATGGATCAATGTGTTAACAAAGCCCAGGAAGGGCATTGGTTGAGATTTGTTAAAGGCTAAATGAAAAAGGCGAGTTATTTCCTAACTCTAATATACGGAAATAAAAGCTGTATTGAATTGGATGTTCTTTGAGAAGAAGTTATTTTATGGCCTGAAGACACAATTCAATGATTTCTATTTCCCAGGAAACAGGGTAGCACTGTATAGAAGTCCATCCTGGTTCAGTAGTGAAATAGGAGCAGCAATGAAACCACAGCAACAAAAAAAACAACATGCAATAAGAAAAAATGACAAATACATATCAATGGATACACATTTTCTACACTTAATACATTTTGAATTATAAGAGGACCTAAAACCATCAGGAAGAAATTAATGTCTGGCAAGACTAAGAACAAAGGGTTTTAAATATGTTGGGTACAAGTGTAAACCCTAGAAGTGGCAAAGAGACACTGCTTGATGTATAAATTGTTAATAATAATGCAGAAATAGCAGAAGCATTCAACAGGAAAATCTGTTCTGTATTTGAAAAGAAGTAAGAAGCAACATTATATCCTTACACCACAAAAGAATCGGGAAGTCATTTCAGCAGTTATCAAGGAGGAACATAATATCTAACAAAGGATTAAAAATATATTAATAAGCATGGCCAGAGAAGCTGTATCCTGCCCCTTCATGATTTTAAATAAATACTGGATTTCTGAAAAGTGTCAGGAAAAGTCAAATACTGTTCCACATAATATATTAGAAAAGCAAAGTGGCTGATCCAGGTAAGCATAAGCTTGTTGGTCTGTTATAAGTCCTAGGGAAGACAGAGGAGTGGTTTATACAGGGTGCATATAGAAAATAAATCTGAGGGTTCAAGTGGAACAAATACTAGTTAGTATGGTTTGTGAAGAAAGCTACTCAAAATACTTAAATCAAGTATGCTTGGCATCAAAGTATAAGCTACCCCTCTGGGAGCTGGGTTGATTGCCATGCAGGTGCAATATATTCAGACTTTTGAGAAGTACAGTATATTACTTCATATTGCCTGATGTTCTGATTAGCACAAATAAAAATAGCTCAATGCAATATCAATAAAATGCAAATTCATTGTTTAAGAACTAGCTGGCAGGTAAAAACAGAAAGTGGTGGTTATTAAGAAATTGTAATTAATCAGAACCATCTAAGCAGGGTTCCATAGATGTAAGTATTAAGTCTGATATTGGACTTTCAATTGTGATTTGAAAGTAAATGTAAAGTCACTACTGGAAAGCATTTACTTACAAATCAAATTCAACCAGTTCAATAAGCAGAGGAGCAATAAGTTACAGAAAATCATTTGGGTAGTTTAAGTTCAGTATGACCTGCTTTTCCTGTTTGTAGATGGATATTTTACAACATCTGAGACAAGTATCCTGTATTTGATAAGATCCACATTAAATGTAGAAGGGACCATCAGCTGAGGTGGTTTAGTAGGAAATCAGGACTAGCCCAATTTCCACTACCAGGGGGTAGTTGACCTCCTATTCACCCACTACATATAAAATACCAATATTAAAGCAAAAGTTACTAGATGGCAAAAGAAACCAAAACATATTTATGGGTATTTACCATGCTGTTGGGAGACAGTGGCTAGAATCTGGGGCCAGGAGTCTGAGGGACTTAACTTTTTGACTGGATCTTGCTGCTAGCCTTCTGATGACCCTGTACAAACTACATTGTCTTCCTCAGCTTAAGTTTCCCTGTCTAGAAAACAGGTGTAATGACACCATTTTTAGACAGTACTTAATGAAAAGTGTCAATTAGTCTTACTGGTTCTGTATTATTTTAACTATAGCCTTTTGTGATGTAACTAGTAACTGCTCTAAAACATGTTTCTTGTGAAGAAACAGACTGACACAACACTTAATGAAAGCTAAAGTGGGGATGTGTTTTGGGGTCTTGTATCCTTCCAAGCATACAATGACATTCAAAGTTGTTAAAACTAAGGAATCAGTATGACCATATATCACCACAGCTCACTGTGCTATTTTTGCAGAGTAGCCCTACATAGGTGTCGAGACATACTCTGTCTGTCTAGCTAGTGCAGATCACTTTTGGCAAGAGACAGTGAATTGCAGATCAAGCTTCAGTGTCTTCTTTTGTCAGCTGACCAGGATCTACTTACTATGACCATCAAAACTCCTCAGTAAAAATGCCGCATTCCCTTCCTTACAATCTCTTCCATACTAAACATGTGTGGATAGGCATCTCTCCTGCTTGTCCTGAGATTCAATTGCCAGTGACAGCAACAGCTCTGAAAAATAATAATAATAA
>NW_010329607.1:0-5371 GCF_000700745.2 Antrostomus carolinensis
TAAGGCTGCTTTGTGCTCTGCGAGGGAGCTGGTATCAGTTTTGCTTGAAACTTTGAGACTTCCAGTGCACCATTAATTAATCATCCAGATACAGATCTCTCCTAGGTTGGATCTGTGGAGGTTTATTGCTCCTGACTTTGATTTTCTCTCTGTAGGGCTAAGCCAGAGGATCCTTCCCTTCTGGATGACCCCAAGATCAAAGAGATCGCAGCCAAGCACAACAAGACCCCAGCACAGGTATGTAGGTGCCAGACAGTGGGTACCCTTCCTGTAACACAGCATAAAGGACAGGCTGGCTCTTCATTCCCTGTCAGCTGTGGTGCTCTTAAGTAGCAATGCAGGTTTGTTTATTGTGCAGCCTTCAAAGCGTGCTTGTAAGGGCTCTTTGACTGTCCTCAAGAAGCATTTTCTTGACTCATCTTCATATGCTGTCATGTTTCAGTCTTCCCATCTCAAGTGCTGTTGCAGCAAAGTGAACCTTTCCTTGTATAGCCTATGGAGAAGTCTAGGTGGGAAAGAAAGGAACTGAGTATCACTAAACTGGATGGGAAAGGAGACCTTCTGTGTGGAGCTCCACCTCTTCTATATTTGCACTTCAGAAAGTGCTACTTAAAATTCAAGTATGATTTGAAATGCAGCTCTGCAGAAAAGGCTTAACTCTGAACTGCAGAGTTTACAGCAAACAACTGTTGGAACAGGCTCTGCTTTCTGTAGAACAAAAGCAGTCCTTGCCCTGACTCCATGATATGCCTCTTGCAGGTTCTCATTCGGTTCCCCATCCAGAGGAATGTGATTGTGATTCCCAAGTCTGTCACACCACAGCGCATTGTGGAGAACTCCAAGGTGAGTCGTTAGGAGCGAGCTGGGTGCACGGGATGTTCAGGGATGGCATGGCTTCCCCCTGCACAGCAAGCAGTGATCCTTTCTCACCCTTCTCAAGGCCTTCTCAGGCAAGAGCACTGGACTTTTTTCTCTCTGTACATTTACTTCCAGTCTACTGAGGACTGAATTAAAGATTGCAGTTGGAGAGCAGGAGTGAACAAAGCTTTTGGAAACAGTATGCTGATAATCATAGTAGTTGTGTTATGTGATGCTTCCTGTTCTGTGTCATGGGAAAGAATTGGCTGACAGAGCTTGTTTGGGGCCTGAGTGCAGTAGCAGCCCACAAAAGGCTTATGTAGAGCAAGCACTGGTAAGAAAATAGTCCTGGTGTCCATAAGCCATGTCACTGGTCTTGATTCTGTGGTCCTTGACTGAAACCAGAATTAGGATTTTGGAAGAAACTCAGTTGCATTAGGTGGAATATGCAAGTCTGTAGATGTTCCTTTGGAATACCACAGAAAGATGCATCTCCTCCAAATGGAGGACAGAGGCATTCTGCAATGCTGAGTGCTCTCCAGGCTTCTTAAAACAACTGGCACATTTAACTGCAACTTGAGATTCTTTTAATTCCTCCCTCTCCCTGCTCACCTCCCTCCCCAACTCCAGCTAATGTAGCCTCAATTTCAGAGAGCTTTTTCCTTTCCCTCCTTCATGAAGCAGTCATTTCTTCTAACAAGCATTCTTATACTGTGGACTGCTTCCTTGATTTTGTGAATTTTGCTTAAAATATCTGATTTGTTGAGAGATGATTTCCAGCTATTTCTCTTGTTAGGTGTTTGACTTTGAATTGACTAAAGAGGAGATGGCAACTATTCTCAGCTTCAATAGAAACTGGAGAGTCTGTGCGATGAGCACGTAAGTGGCACTGGTTTGTTGGGGTGGGATTTTTTGTTTGTTTGGGGTTTTATTGTTTTTTCTCCCCAAACTGTTAAGTTATCAGCATGCCATAGTTTAGCATATGAAGTTACAGATACTAGGCTTGGTTGAAATTCAGGATATGCAGACTCAATTTCCAAATGGGTCATCCTCAAAAGCTTTCAGAATAAAATTTGAAATGTTCATGTTCTGAACCAAATCGTTACGAGCATAAAGCAAACTTCATGTTCATTTTCAGTTCAGTCTCCAAGAAACTTCTTGTAGGTGGAATGCTGACAGGAGCTGCCTTATTCATAACTTATTTTCTCCATATTGGAGAAATGAGCATGATGCAGACTCAAATTTTTGATTAATTTTGCTTGTGGAATTTATTTTGTCTTTCTGCCATAACCCTTAGGTGCGTTATAAAAACTGACTGCATGTTCTTCAGGAGTGATTGGGGTTGTGAGTGAACATTCAATAAGTAATAAAAGATTTGCAACTTGGAAGCCTAAAGCCAGACATGAAGCCTTTGTTGGAAGGCTGCAAAAAAAGTCTTCCTGGCAGTAAAGAGTGAATCTTGGAATTAGTTGTCTGCATGCTTGGAATGCTCAGAGCCTGAGCAACAGAAGGCACTCCAGAATCTCTCTGCTTACAAATGCAGCATGTCAGTGAGGAAGAGAGGAACATATTGACTCTGCTTTTATACAGTTCAGCTCCTCCCTTGGTGGCTCTTTAGTGGTTACAGCTGTGTATAATATTTTTCAGATATGAGATAATCTTTCCTCTTTTATGTCCTTCAGGTGCAAAACTCACAAGGACTACCCTTTCAATGCAGAATACTGAAGACGGTTTCCTGCCTTTCTCCAGACTTCTCAGATGCGCTTCTGCTGTTGCCTATGATTTGTCTACGTAGCTTTCTCACTGCATCAGACCCTCCTTTTTTTTCTCTCCATCACAAAGATGCAGTTATATGTACTCAATGACTTTGTTTTAATTTTTTTTTGGAAGAAGGAAATGCTAAAATGGTTCTGAAGAGCACACTGTGCGGACTAGTAGATTGTCTTTGCCAAACTACATGTCTGGAACTGGTAAGCAGAAAATATTGAGAAAGTTTGAACTAGCAGTCACTTTTTTTTTTAATACTGTGAATTGGAGCTAGTGACTATTGTTGTCTGGAAGGACCAGAATATGGCAGATTTTACATAATTAATGAGGTCTGTTTTTTTCTGATAACTCTTGGGTTTGCTTTTGTTTCTTTTTGTAACACTCCATGCTTTTTTTTTCTCTCTAATTGGAAGTACAAGTTGATTTCTAAGTACAGCAGTTTCTACATGGCTAGCTCTTTGAAAAGTGTATAGGTCCTGGTTTCTTGGTGATATAAAAGCTGTTTTTGCGTATAATAAAATATCGTTTCATTACTGTGTGTAATGAGATGGTTATTTCATCAGTGCTCTAATGGTAGTAATTAATGCTGGAGTAGCTGTGTTATATCAGCTGTCTCTAGAGATTACACAGAAGCAAGGAAGATTGCTGTCCCCCAGTTGCCTGCTGTTCTCATGCTAGCACACATGTAGAACACCTGAGTGTGATGAACCTGTGGGCATTGAGAAGTCTACTCGAGCTTCTCTATTTAAAGAGCTATTTTGATATGTCTGACAGCTCATCTACTTTTTAAATCAGTCTTTATTTTACTGAAGTGATAGTATATTTTGGTCAGTAGAAAACTTAGAGTTGAAGACCTGAAGCCTGCTCAGAATCTCTATGGAATTGATTAGTAAGTAAGTAGTAGAAAACTTGCCCTTTCTAAGCAGACAGCACATGATGCAGGAAAGATTGCTGCTGCTGTGCTTGTACGAGCAACCACTTGCAAATAAAGTAAAAATGGGTTTCCAAGAAACTTCTGTGTCATGGGCTAGCAGATCAGAAACCTACTGCCCTGTTCTGGGAGGACAGAAAAGTAAGCTTCTGCCCACGTTTTGACATGTGAGGTGTGTTTGTCCCTTGGGTTTTTTTATGGTATTCACAATACCTGCAGGTAATGGTTTTAAAGTTGTTGCCTTCTGAGAGCTGCTTAAGACTATTCAGAAGATGCATTTGGGCACTTGGAAAAACAGTGGCTAGGATTGGGGTGATTTTCTTGTGGTGGTGTAAACTTTTTTCCAAGTCTAAGTTGATCTAGAGTGTGAACTGACCTCTGAAAGCACCTGTGTAGGCCTGGCAGAAAGAAGGTTCTTTCTGAATGGATGAAATAACTAACTGTTAATGCATAACCACCCTTAAATGGTAAACATAAGGTAGGATTCTGATTCCATAACTGCATAACATACCTTAAAGGGAACTTGGCTAGCTTAAAATGTTCTGTGAATGCAGTTGTGCTCAAATTATTTGCAAAGTAGGTGGTTTCTTTCCTGTTTTTGATAAAAAAAGGTACTAAGCAGTCATACTAATTGATTTTTTTTTTCTTTCTGATAAATACTAACCATTATATTGAGAAAACAGATTTTGTTATCTTCAAGTGCTTCTTTTAAATCTTTCTACTCATGCTGAGGCTACACATTTCACATGCAACACATTTTCTTTGGTCAGAATAAGTTACAGTAGGCTGAACAGACAGATTGAGTTAATTTACAACATAAGGAGGAGGGGAATCAATTTCTGACCCTAAGCAATAGTCTCCTCTAATACTGATTCTCCTAACATGATGATAATCACTTCAAATTCTGGGCTTAAAAGCAAATTAAAAAAAACTTCAACTCTGCAAGTGTTTTTTTTTGTGTATCTATAATGTGATAAATAAAAGCCTAAAGGCATCTGAAAAAAAGCAGAACAGCTAATGGTTTTTTGTTGGGTTTTTTTTTTTTAGATTAGATTGAGCTGTGACAGGAAAACTGTTTGGGGCAATGTTGACTCGCTTGAAAATAACATTTTTGTGACAAGTGTGTTCTGGCAAGAAGTAACATTGAGGCTCAGAGTTTCCAAAATAGTACATAAGGTTCTGTTTCTTCTGATTTCATTTCACTGTAACTTTTATGAAAGTTTATGCCTGAAATTTTCCATTCTCAGAGTAGGAATTTTACTGGAGAAGACTTTTCAGACAGGCTGCTCTGCAGCAGGAGGAAGGCTAGCTAGCACTTGGGGTGGAGTGGTATTGTAACAGGCTCTCTCTGTATTTTGCTGGATGACTTAGCAGGAAGGAATTTGAGAAAGGGTCATTCTGGGACCCAGTACAGCACTTAACGGGCAGAGGGCTGGGATGGCTGGTGAAATAAGAGAGTTGGGAAAAGAGAAGCAGCTGAGCTGAAGGGACAATGATGCAGAAGCTTGAACAGAAAGCAGGTAGAAGGGATGAGGAGTGGGAAGGGAGTGATGGAAAACCTTGTTGTGCATAATGATTTTGGATTGTTTCTTCAAGGCCAGATAAAATTAAATAAGGCTGAGATAGAGGAAGAGCCAGTCTGCAGCCAAACCTATGTAATCTAGGTTGATCTGGGGATTGTTACAGTAAAAGAAATGGTTGTTGTACCCCCATACTTGCACCACACTCTCTCTCTACAAAGGCAGAGATTTCTTTTCATCTCCTAAAAGGTAAAGTGGAAAGATCAAAGAATTAGATATGAGGAGCCTGGCATTC
>NW_010329607.1:5383-13189 GCF_000700745.2 Antrostomus carolinensis
TGCTAACCGAGCTCTTCCTGCTCTAACTGTTCACAGCTTTTGTTTTTGTATTGTGATTTGACGGATTTCTGGGTTTCTGATCAAAGAAGTTTTTAAGGACAAATATAGTCTTGCAGCTCTTCCAGTGAAAAGTGGTTGGTGTTTGTTTTGTGTTTTTGATTGAAGAAACTGTAGTTCAGCTCCACCTTGTTGGCCTCTCTTAGGAGAGTTTTTCAGGACTCTGCTGCAGCAGTTAAGCTAGTGTGATACTGTAGCACACCCTAGGAAGAGGAGACCAGCCTGCAGGGAAGATTAAGAGCAGGAGACAGAAAAAATCATGTTCTTGGGTCTGGTAGAATCAGTAGTTGTACTCAAAACATGATTCACTTCCCACTGCACTCTCGCTGTTTCAAATGGTACCAGATTACCAGGCCACTCTGTCCAAAGAATGTGGCTCTGACAGAAGAGATCATAGAATCACAGAATGGTTTGGGTTGGAAGGGACCTTAAAGCTCATCCAGTTCCAACCCCCCTGCCAGCAGCAGGGACACCTTCCACTAGACCAGGTTGCTCAAAGCCTCATCCAGCCTGGCCTTCAACACTTCCAGGGAGGAGCAGCCACAGCTTCTCTGGGCAACCTGTTCCAGTGTCTCACCACCCTCACAGTGAAGAACTTCTTCCTAATATCTCATCTAAACCTCCCCTCTTTCAACTTAAACCCATTTCCCCTTGTTTTGTCACTCCCTGCCTCTGTAAAAAGTCCTGACGCAGCTTTCTTGTAGCACCTTCAGGTACTGGGAGGCCGCTATAAGATCTCCCCGGAGCCTTCTCTTCTCCAGGCTGAACAGCCCCAACTCTCTCAGCCTGTCCTCACAGCAGAGCTGCTCCAGCCCTTGGATCATCCTGGTGGCCCTTCTCTGGACTCATTCTAACTGGTCCATGTCTCTCTTGTGTTGGTGGCTCCAGAACTGGACACAGTACTCCAGATTGGGCCTTATGAGAGCCAAGTACAGGGGGAGAATCACTTTCCTCGACCTGCTGCCCAAGCTTCGCTTGATCCACTTCCACAGTAGCAAAGAATGCTGGTGAACTGATTTATTGGGGAAAATTGGCAATTATCTAATTGGAGAGGGCAAGGGACATCTTCTGAGACTTTTGGGTAGCAGAAGAGAATACAAGAAGCAGCTGGAATTGCCATCCTGCTTGTTGGAGGTAGGACACCACAGAGAGTCTTGCATGCACAGTATGTTTCAGGTTGCAGTTGATGCTCCTTTGGGAGGAAAAGGTTTGACTTCTTATATTGGGAGATAAATACACAAGCCTGCCTGGCTGGGATCAGTTTTTACATGATGCTTTGTAACCTGGTGTTTGTTTCTCTCTGGGAAAGGGGAGGCAGGATCTCTCTTCTTGCTGAGCTCACGAGACTGACACAAGTGCACACTGTAGTATTTGTGCAAAGTTGTGAAATCTGGGGCACAGCAAAGTGCATTATTCAAAACAGGAAAAGAAAATCCTGTATTTGGATTTTTAATCTGTATTCACTATGTTGAAGATATGACTAGAAATCTGGAATCTTTTGCTTTTTGCATAATTAGGGCATGGAACAGTTGACTCAGGACAAAGGATTTTTATCTTTTTAATCGCTTAATACTCCCCTAGTTTGTCATCTAGAAATTCTGTCAGTAACTATTTGTCATTCCTCCCTCTGCCTTGTCCTTGGTCACTTAAAGTACTGAGCTCTGCCTTATTCTGGCAGGACCTTGTTCATGTCAGCTGAGGGGTAGCTCTTAAAACTCTCTCATAGGCCATGTTGCTCTTGGGCATTAATTTGTTAAAGTGCACGGTATAGGGCTACTAGTACAAACATCTGCAAACTACATCTTTTTGCCAAATTCTTATGTAAAAAAAAATAAGCTGAATATACAATCTAGCTTTTCTGAACTGAAATAAACCTGATAGCTGCTCATAAGAACAGCTGAACTGAATCAGACTTAAATATCTACCTACTGCAGCATCCTGTCTCGGATCAAAACAAGTTGTTGAAGATGAGTAAGTTGAGCATTGCAGTGGTATGTTCTTTAAATATTCTGACAGCAGTTGAAGGTCTTTCATGTTTAAGAGCCATCAGTTAACTCTTTGTTCAGTTACCTTGGGAATCTGTCACGTTCCAGGGGAATTATTTTTCATAACCACACATCTTGTGAGGAATTGCTGCCTCTCACTTGTTTTGAGCTTTGTTGCTGCTACATTGATTTGATGCTCTGGGTCTTTACAAGGTATGAGATAACAGCTGGTCTATTTCCAGTTACACTTTCCAAAGCTGCTCCAGGTTTGGTAAACTTCTGGCATAGCTCCCTGCTATGTGTGTCAGGTCAAGGAAAGTCTTAGCCTACTTACTTGCCACCTGTATAAATTATTCCTAGGCCATTGATCATCCTAGTCATTCTTCCATAAATCTTTTATAAGATAGAGAAAGGCAAGGACCAGAACTTTTTGTGCACAATTGAATGCAAAAAGTTCATGGTCTCTATCTTTCTGTTTTTGTTTCTCATTCTGTTTGTTTTCTGAATGGTACTGAGCTCAGTATGAGAGAGCTTGGAATTATAATAGATGGAAAACCTGAGCAGCAGTGATCAGCAGAGAGTTTTGAATTTTACTATTGTTCTTTACCTATGCTATCCTGGTTTTTCCTCTAAAATATGGACAAAATACTTTATTTTTTTTTAAGTTTTTTTTTTTCACCCAGGCCCTTTGGAACTTTTACTGAAGGCCTGACTCTACCAGAATGAACTACACAATAAAAGCTCAAGTCATGGGATACCGTGTTGTGATACAAAGGCAAAATGCTAAGCTAAGGTGTTTTCCATTTACTGGGTTCAGTTCAGTGGCACAGATAATCTCGCTGCTGACTAGGAAAGATGTATCTGAGTTTCATCTGAGTGCACTGTTACATAGCTGATGGAAACTGAAAATTTAGGGATTGTTTAAGCTTCTTGCTGTAATTCCAACAGAAAGCTGATTATTATGCTGCTGAAGAAGTAAGCACACAGGAAAAGAAGCTGCTAGTACTTCAAGAAACTTACTCAGCTCCCTAGAGCTGGTTGTGGTGGCTTGAGCCTGTTGACACTGGGAGAATACTCATGTTCTTCTCCTGTTTGTAGCATGGCATGTCTTCTCCTGGCTTTAAGAAATGGCCTTGGTGTATTCAGGTCTGTGAAGTGCTAGATCTGTGGCTTCTTACACATCTGCTACTCATGTTAAGACATGGAGCCAGTAACTAACAAATGCTCCCCTGGCCACTGCAAAGTATGTGGAGACAGACTATCAAAGGTCTTTTCCAACTAAACTATTTTATGAAAGGCACATCATCCTCAAGTCTCTTGAGCTCTGCTGCAAACAGCAGGTACTTCATTTCCCAGTAACTGACATCACCCAAATCTTTCTCCTTCTACCTTCACTGAAGTCCCCACAGCTGAAAAAGATCTATTGTCTGTAAAACAAACACACAATCTCTGGCTTCTAACTTGTTTTGAATTTTTTTACTATTATATGACCACTGTGATCATCTAGTCTGATTTCCTGCCTACCACAGTCTATAAACATCCTGTAAATAACTTCAAGTCTGAGAGCTGTGATTAAATTGGAATGTTGTTAGAAAATTCCTATGAAGTAGAGAATATTTCAAGATAGGCTGTATGCCACAGACTTGAGTGAGTATTGCTCTTACTGCTGTGGATGACAGCCTGACCACAGGCTGAATGCCTGGAAGCAGAGCACCTTCCACATGGCTTATTTTCTAACTGCAGCTATGGTGATATCCTCTAACTGACCTTTTGAATTTAGCATGTTCAGGGGGAGGGAAAAAAAAGGGAGTACCTATTACAGGCCATTTCCTGTCCCTACCCACTGCACTATAACTGCTGTCAATTGCTGATATGCTTTTCAGACCTTTTTATATATATATAATGCTGTAGGAAATCCAATTTGATGGAATTGCTTTGCTGTTTCTAGGGCACCTGTTAATTAAATACCTTGTGAATGTCTGAAGTGGCTAGAAGTTATGTCATCATTTCCTTTATAGACTTAAAAAACCTCAACTACAAAGAAAATCAGTTGGGAAAGGATATCCATGAAGCCCTGAACTTTAATTACACAATCGTCCTTCCTCTCAGTGGGCAGTGCTGATCCACATTGTTCTTCTGCTGAGCTGGAAGAGCCTAAAGCAACTACAGGAGTTTGGAGTCGCATAAAGTCTTGAAACTTCATTAAAACTCCAGCAGATGCAGAGGCTGCAGTAGCACTA
Organism: Antrostomus carolinensis; assembly: GCF_000700745.2. Lineage (NCBI taxonomy): Eukaryota > Metazoa > Chordata > Aves > Caprimulgiformes > Caprimulgidae > Antrostomus > Antrostomus carolinensis. The sequence goes on from NW_010329607.1 coordinate 9,666, forward strand.
ACTTTTTTTTTTAATTTAACCAGAGAAAACAACATCCAGTGACATCCTTTGAGTCAAAACACAAGCAGATAATATCTAGGGAGCAGTACAAGAGAGTGAAAATCTACTGTTGGCTTCTAGGAAGCTGCCCTGCTTTTCTGCTTGTCAAATAAGCAAGTTGCCAAACAAAATAGTTCCTCTGCATCTCCTTTATCAGACTTTGGATTTGCTGGGTGAGATTCACAGTCTTAACTGCAGCCATTCTACTGATAAAGGCAGTATTTATATACTCTTGTAAGATATGATAAACCAAACATACACATGTCCTACCAGTTTATTAGTTTTTTAACAGTTCATAAATAGGAAACCTCATGAAGAAAACAACTCCTGAAACATAATTCAGCAACGTCCTCTAAAGAGCTTTCACTTTGTTACACTGGAATGACTGCACTAGGAATGTCAAGCAGCATCCTCTCTTACCTCATAAAGATCTCCCCATGTTAAATTGATTGTCCTACATTAACAACTAAAAGATAGCATATGTTCTGACCTTCTGTCCAAAGCTACAACCACTGAGAGAAACTAAATTTCTCTCAAATTTGTCAGGATTTATATTTATGGCAAAGACTGCTTTTTACAAATCCCAAAGATTCAGGGTTTTTTTTAAACTTCTTTAGTTATCATTACTAAATGATAAAAGAATACATATTTTGCTACATCAAGAGCAAAACAAAGATACAGATAAAGGACTGATATAACTGGTTGATAAGAGAAGCAAAGACATGTATGCTCAAAGGTTACTCTCAGAATGCTTGTGAGCTACCTTCTCCCATCTTGTAATACGTATTCTACTTACATTGTGATTTAATAAACATGAAGTATTACCAATTGCTTGAAACAATTATACGTGGTCCTGATCTCTGGAGGATCTGAAGATGATGCCTATGTTAGTCTTCTGAAAAAGGATAGTCCTTGTGATTTTTGCATCTAGAAAAAGAAAGAGTATGATTAAAACACTGTAAGGATATAGTCTTAAAGCTAAGAAGAAAAAGCTTTTTTTTTATCCCTTGACAAAAGCTCTGCAGAACTAAAACTGCAAACTACAGTAAAAACACTAACGTGAATCTGCTTAGTGTACACAGGGCAGTGGAAGTTCATTCTCTGTGACCTTCCCATGTACCAGTGACCTCGCTCTCAAAAGACACATTATCTTTTGCTTAGCTGAAATTGCCAAACCTCCCTGTGATATTAAACCGCTCTCTTGTGAACTCTTAAGCCCACAGGATGTGATTAGATAAGTCAGTAACTTGGGAAAACAGAATAAATTTCAGATCTTGGTAAGTCTGTATCTAACCATTTTGTTATCTAGACGGTGCCTTAATAACATTGGCATAAGTACATCAGCACAGCTTTTCACTTCAAAAAAACTTCACTCTCATTCTTAAAATGGAATTTATTTATACTGATTGTCTCTTATATAAAGTAGCCAAAGAAAACAGAAGAAAAAAAAAATTGCTGCCTATTTATTTTGGAGTTCCCAGCTGATTTTGATTTTCAGACAGCAGTTTGGTATGCATCTGCTACAGGATACCTTAACACACGATGTACCTGTGACACTCCCAGTGCTACAACCTGTACAGGCCAGGCTGTGCTGTAGTAAACCCTGGCTTCCAGCAGATGTGACCAGGTATTGGCTAAGGTTCTCTTTCTCTTTTTATTTTTAAGTGGGGCTATCAAATACTGTCTGTTAAGAGGATATCCAGTGATAATCCAATCTTGTTAAAACAAGGAGGAGGAGGTACTCACTCTCTTAATGCACAGATGCGATACCGCTTCTTGAAATCAAGGAAGGTTTCCATCTCCTCTTTAGCCAATTCAAAGTCAAACACCTGAAGAGAGGTCCCAAACAGCTGGGTTACTTCAGTTTGCAAAAAGACAAGTGTAAGTTCTATTTGCAGAAAGAATAACCAAAACCAGAAGTAGAAAAGCATTTTATTTGTTGAAGCACTCAATGGATGTACGTTTGTGGTGAACAATGAAAAAAAACCATCATAAAGTTACGGTGCTGGTGGGGTCTAATTGCATCATATTTATATCACAGGGTGGAAAAGTTATTATCTCTTACTCAGTATGTTCTAATGAAGGAGACTCATCTCCTGACTTTTAAAATAACTTTTTGCATTGATAAATAACCTACACTGTATCTGACAGACAAAAGGTATTTTCCCAGTTCTAAGTGTGAAGGGGGTACTGGCAGAGTGGATTTTTCTGTGTCAGCATTAACACCATCAGAATTTTGTAAGATACACCCTTACCTTAAAATTTTCCTCAATACGGTGTGGAGTGACCGATTTGGGAATAACACTCACATTTCTTTGAATCTGGAACCGGATAAGCACCTGCAGGAACAGATAGGGAATTACATCTGAGAAGCTCTGCCTCTCTTCTGAAAGCTGAAAACCATAGGTGAAAAACATAGGCTATGAAAAACCATGTAGGCTATGAAAAACATAGCCTACATGGCTACGTGGAACAGCTCTACTGTTAATCAGAGATGGCTCACATAGGAAAAGCACTCTAGTAAACCCTTCCTAATTATTACACGAGCTCATTTAATCATTATCTATTTCTGAAGCTGAGATGACAGCATGGAAGTGCATTGAACAAGAGTTGAGGATTGGCCAGGGATGCTGTGTGTAGAACTGGCTAGTGTGCCAATTAAATCCCAAAGCCATGGGTAATCTGTCCACCGTTAAAACTAGTATTAGAGAGAATATTTTTTAAAGCATTAGAATGTGTATGAAACAGAGCTGGAGCTCAGCTTTCCACAATAACTACTCTCTAAGTAGTTATTTTAGCACAAGTAGGAAAAATACCTGTCACCAGGGAAAATACTATGAGCGGTATTAACCTGAGCTGGAGTTTTGTTGTACTTGAGTGCAATTTCCTTAATTTGGGGGTCATCAAAAAGTGAAATATCCTCAGGCTTGGGCCTGTGAAAACAAAAAGCAGACTTCAGCAGTTGAATGGCCCACTGTCTTCTCCCTCAAGCACTGTAGTGTAAGAATATTATTTAAATTATAAGAAAGCATCATCTCACACACTTTTAATTCACCATCTCACTGCTCCAGTCCCTGCCCTCATTCTTTTCCTGTTCTTTCACGTTGGCACATGAGAAGAGCCCTGCAGTTTCTTCTTTAACAGGTCACTGTAATGCATTTCAGTCCAGCCTGAGATCAGGCTGGGAATCTTTTTGGTCCAGATCCTGAAAATTTCAGCTTGAGAATGGGCAGCTGTCTTGTCCTTCACAAGCACAGCTGCTCTGGTAAATGCCCTGTCCCAGGTCATGGGACAGAGAAAGCCATGAAGATGGGGGTAAAAGAAAAATTTCTTCAAGTCATCCATTAGAAAACATAAATCATTTGTCTCAGCAGGACTGCAGAGTTGCTTCTTTTCATCAGCATGTGCTGCTTTGTTTTGATTTGGGTTTTTTTTTAGTTCAGAAGTTCTTTTTAAAGGGTAGATTGAGATGAGATGTGAGGAAG
>NW_010329608.1:0-21273 GCF_000700745.2 Antrostomus carolinensis
TGTTTCAGATGAAGCAGGCATAAATGAGGGGGGGAAATTGTTAATAAGAACAGCAGACAGGACATTGCAGACTGTATCTGTCTCATGAAATGTTATTTGCTGCCAACACATCACAGTAAAGAAAGTCTGGTCTACCTGGGAATAGATGAGAAAAATAAAGTGAAGAGACACTTCCAGGTATGTCCTGAGAAGCTCTGCTGAGTAATGCAGTTTAAATCTTTGACTTTTTTATTGCATCTCAGTAGCTACTTTCATTTCAGGCAGGAAATTGGTAGTTTGCCTGTCTTTTATTCTCATTTACCACTACAGTAAAATTGAACTTTTGATTTTTGGAACTATACTGTCTCATAGAGAAATCAGTAGCTAACACTGTCATTCAGACAAAAACAAAGCAGAGCTGGTTCAAGTTTTGCAAAGCCTAGGGGGAAATTTTGACATACAGAAATGAATACCCAGATGCCCTCAGCTGCCTCAGGGATTTCCGGCAGTGTCTGCAGGATGAGGGAGAAAAATTCCAGGGTTGAAAACAGCTGAAAGTGTTCCATGATAGTGTCCCAGCTCAGCATTCTTTGGTCTCACTCGTCTTACATGGACTTAACCATGTGTTTATTGTTAAGGGTAGATGCTAAATTCAACAAGAACACACTGCTTTTCCAAGCAGGACTATAGCTCCTTTTCTGATTCATGAATTATTTGTGAAACGAACCTAGACTCTTTCAATTCTTTTCTTCCAGTATTCATTAACAAGTTTGGACAATGTACACTCTTTGATTCAGCTGTTTCCTATTCAATTTACGTGATGGGTGAAGTAAACCACAAAATATAATTCCTTTTCCCAGTTTTAGATGACTGAAACACACTGAAGGAGAAAATTTTCACTTTGTTTACTTGAAAGAGTTTTGAATGAGTGGTTGCTTATGTCAAAGGGATTAGCGAAGGGATTTATCAACATACTCACACAGATCCCCACTTGTCAGGATGTGTGTGAGCTAAAACCCCACAAGTCAGAGCAAACTACAAGCAGCAATGCCGTGAGAGAGTATCCTTACGCAACTAGAGCAGCTTGAAGCACCGTGCAGACCCTGAACTGATCAGGATGTATAAATAATGCTCCTCACGAAATGCGTTTGGCCAGAGAAAGCACAGTAGACAGCGTCAAAGTTTATGTCCAACCTGAAAGAGATAGCCAAACCTCAACAGGATCAAAAGTTCAGATAAACATCCTAACACTCAGATACTAGCGTGAATGCTCTCTAAACCTATCCAAGCCATCTGGGCCCAGTTTATTAACCTAGTAGTATAATGAGAAATGGTATTTTTCGCAAGGTTTCTGATGCTTCCTGTTGTTTGACAGGCAGGAAATATCATCAGAAGAGCCTTTCTTGCTGGAGTTCATAATTTTCAGTATGAGCGGGAATCGGGGAGTGCAGAGGCAGCGTGAATATGACAAACGGCATGCTGGGGTTGGAGTGGGGTTGGGGAGAAGGGATATGGAGAAGGAAAATGAATCAAGTTTTCTAGTGCCACAGAAACAGGTTAGTCTTGAGAGGTACCAGCACATGTGGGAATGGGCTACTCTACCAGGTGGTAGCAGAATGTGCTTCTGGAAGGACTACTCACCCCACCCGTTGATCCAGCCCAGGTAATAAAATTTCCCTGTGACTGGGAAACGCAGCAGGATGAGAAACTATATTGAAATGAGAAACTGCAAATGCAGCTCTAAAAAGGCTTTGCAGCTCTAAAAATAATTTTCCTTGTAAAGATCCCAAATTAGTAACATTAATCTTGATGTTCTTGTTGCTTTGTAGTGTATCTGACACCCTGGAATGGCTCACCATCCATTGTTTTTTAATTATTCTTTATATTTTCTTTTGGAAGACTGATTAAACACTGGGCTACCTGTTAGTCGATGTGGCATCACCCCATTGCTCCCCGGTGGCAGGACATCAGCCATCACCTCTGATGATGGATTCAGCGGTGTGCGGCTCTGCTGTTCTCTACAGCATAAGCAAATGGAAGATTCTTTGTGTGCAAGTCCAAGACTGTATACACATGTGTGTGAACTTTCCAAAAGCAAACAACTAGCCTTTATAAAGCCAAATTCCAAGCAAGAAACCAGCTCAGCAGCTGTGAAAGGTGTCTCTGTGTTTCATTGTTGATAAAAGTACAACCCACAGTGACTCAAACCTCGGGATGTGGTGAGAAGCTGAGAAGAAAAGAAAGATAGAGAGTGGGGCAGAAAGGGGGAAAAAAACCTTCTCAGGATAAGGAGTTCAGACACGCCAGATTTCTTTGGTGTAGACATTGTTGTCATGAGCCTTGCAGACGTTTAATGTTTGATTCCCTGCTTTCTTTTCACTTGGCACTGAGCGTGAAGATTTTGAAAACAGTATCACAAAGTGGTTTACATTGCGAAGCTGACCTGTGAGTGCCATAAACAGCATTTCCTTAATCTGCTAGAAGTTGACAGTGCAGGCAGGAACCTGCCATGTGAGGGCTGTTACCAATCTGTCATTAACCCACATCTGCTCACTGTGACATAAATGTCGATTATCCTTTTCCTCCATTCCAGTCCTTTTTTGAACTCTTCTGGGAAAGCAGAAGGCAGCTGCATGAAGGACAGGGACTTGGCTTGGAAAAAGGGGAAGGGAAAATCTAGTCTGCAAGCTGAATATCAAAAGTAGGCATTGATTTCCTATCAGAGAGGTGAAGTGTTCAAATTTGCTATGCTGCTTTGGCTTGAAAGGCATTTACCCAGCCATCAGGACTACCAGGCATGCTGTGTTCAGATGAGATAATGCTTCAGGATTCATTCTGAGGCCCCAGATTTTACTTCACCAGCTCCAGCCATCTGGCTTAGGCACAGCTTCTGGCTGAAGCAGCAGGAGTGACTTGAAGCCTGGTGGCCTCAGCGTTTCTCCCGTGATGCTCTTGTCAGATATTTAGCTATAGAAGCACTAGCTTAGGCATGAGGAAGGAACAAAACCATCTTGTAGCAGATAGTACCTAACTAGCAGAACAGGTCCTTTTTTTCTACTGAACATGTGTTTTCCTTCACTTGCACTGAAAGAGGAGTGCAGCTGCAATATGAATGAAGTGAGAGCAGAATGATGTAAGGGATGAAGAAAATAAGAAATCGCACAAATTGCATGAAGACTGTATGGATTTGTCTTTAGCATTTACTGATAGAAGTAATATAGGATCTCCTGTCAGGTCTAATCAAACCTGTTGAGTTGACAGATGCTGATTCAGCACTGAGACACGGCATCCGCTCTCCAGAGAAGGATTTACAAAGGTCAGCCTGAGCCTCCCCAGCAGTGATTTTCACATTGTTGGTGCTGGGAATCCAGGGAATACTCAGACTAGGCACATGGAACATAAATAAGAAAAACAATTCTGTTATTGGTAGACTTGGATTGCTAAGCCTCCCCCATGAGGCCATGACAGAAGCCCCAGAGGACCACAACTAGAGAGAGATTGAAAACGAATGCTCTGTCGTGAAGCAGAAGTGGAGACAGTGAAGACAGTTTGGCTTCAAAGGCTGGTTCAAAGCGGGAGCCAGACTGAGCTTCTCTGCACCATCTTCACTGACTATGATGATGGGAGTGGGACATCAGTGTCCCTGGGAGAAGGTCTGCCTTTGGGAATAGCAGATTGTGTCCAGTTGCTTTTAACCTCCAAAGATTTTAGATAAGTAATGTGAGCTCTGAGTGACTGGAAAGGACCAGGCTGAGAAATAATTACTGGGATGCTACCAAGGTACCTCGACAGTCACTGACACCTGGTCTGTGCCATGTGTTGTAGTCTTTGGCCTTTGTTGGCTGATCCTTCGGAGATACTGACTGCAATCAGGACCATATCACATGCAGCTCCTCCAGGGACTGCTCGCAGTGGGCATGGGGAGAAGTCATAGCCTTGGCATAAGCAGAAATGTGAGCTAGCTACTGCCAGCTGCTTCCTCTTCCCTTTTTTTGGCTCAACTCTGTAGTATTGTGTCCTGGTTTCGGCTGGAATAGAGCTATTTTTCTTCTTAGTAGCTAGAATAGTGCTGTATTTTGGATTTAGTATGGGATTTGGTATGAGAAGAATGTTCATAATATACCAAAGTTTTTAGTTGTTGCTAAGGACCCCATGTAAAAGGACCACAACACATTACAAAGCTAAATTTGTGAATAAATATAATATAAAGTGAATATCCATTTTAATATTCAATATTCCAATGTTCTTATACACACACACACTCGGGTGTGTGTGTGTGTGTGTGTGTGGATTCAGAACATATTTAACATAAATATGTTGGTTTATCGGTGCATTTCCTGAATGGCTGTGGGGTTTTTTTATAGCTTTATCCTTTAATCTCCACAAATGAATAACACTATTAGGTCTGATCTCTAATTATGTTCTCAAGACCAATAAACCCCTGAACATTTCTGGATATCTTTAATTAGAGTAAAAGCCAAACAAAACAAACTAAAGAAAACAAAGTATTTGATGGAGTCTGGCTACCCACTTGCTGGTGGTTAGGAGTAGAACTGGGTAAATTAATCGTGCAAATGATGATTTTAGACCTGCCTAACTTTTCTCTATGACCTTCAGACAGGCTTTTTTTTTGTTCATATTTATATTCTTTGAAATTTTTGATACATATTTTGTATAAACATGTTTCAACATACTGGTAGAGGTTCCAATGTTCTTATACACACACACACTCGTGTGTGTGTGTGGATACAGAACATATTTAACATAAATATGTTGGTTTAATTCCAATGTTCTTATACACACACACACTCGGGTGTGTGTGTGTGTGTGTGTGTGGATTCAGAACATATTTAACATAAATATGTTGGTTTATCGGTGCATTTCCTGAATGGCTGTGGGGTTTTTTTATAGCTTTATCCTTTAATCTCCACAAATGAATAACACTATTAGGTCTGATCTCTAATTATGTTCTCAAGACCAATAAACCCCTGAACATTTCTGGATATCTTTAATTAGAGTAAAAGCCAAACAAAACAAACTAAAGAAAACAAAGTATTTGATGGAGTCTGGCTACCCACTTGCTGGTGGTTAGGAGTAGAACTGGGTAAATTAATCGTGCAAATGATGATTTTAGACCTGCCTAACTTTTCTCTATGACCTTCAGACAGGCTTTTTTTTTGTTCATATTTATATTCTTTGAAATTTTTGATACATATTTTGTATAAACATGTTTCAACATACTGGTAGAGTATTTTTTTAGATGTATTCAGGGCCGTTACTGGTATTTGTATGACATTCTGTAGGTCTTGTAAATCATATGGTGCTGTATATGCTTATACTTGGATAGCTGAAAACACCATAAAACAGAGGGTGAAAAATCAGAAATTTTTAGGTGATCACATAGGCACTTGTCTAAATTGTTGCAAGGGTACAAAAGTGGACAGCATGACCCAGTGTTGTTTTTGTAAAAAGGAGTGGGTGGTTTTAATCCCTCATATTTATTTTATTTTATTTTATTTTTAGATTATGATGAGGTTTTAGTTCGCTTGTAATGACATATTGTGTCTTCAAAGATATTTTACCTTTACTCATTTCTTGTTCTCATTATTTTCATAGGAACAAAGTAGCCCCTTGCTGTAATATAACTGTCTCTGGGGTGAAACACTTCTGGTTAACTCCAGCACAGAAGTAAATCAGATCTGTGCCTTAGACAAAGAAGCAAAATAAAGAGAGAAGAATTGGATGGAGAGGAACAATTTGACTTGGGAGCAAACTCTTCAGAAAGTACCATGAGATCTTCAAGAAGGCAGCAGGATCAGAGCTCTCATTGCTGCTGAAGTGCCTGAACTGCATGAGTGAGCTTCAAGGAGAGCAGTGACAAAAGAATAAAATGCCTTACAAGGTACATCAGCCCTGGAAAACAGAAGCTTTTTACAAATGGTTTCATCTTCTTTGCCTGGTGGTATCCTACAATGATGTACCATTCTAAACCTGTTTAAAATGTAAAATAAGAGAATGCACCAATTTCTAAATTAACCATTAGCTCAGCATAGGGTTTTCTCAGGCTGTTTTGAGAGATGGAAAAAAAAAAGTTTTTTAAAAAGTAGTTTAAACTTTTGCCTCTGGGCCTGGAAACCTATTTTTCAGGTTGTTTAACTTTTGTCACTCACAGTGCATCTGTTCAAATTAGCTTCAGACAGTGAAATAAATAGGAAATATTGCCCAAGGGTCCTTGGTTTTGTCAGAAGGGACTTTGAAAAAGGTGGAGAGAAGAAGGAAGCCTGATTCGCAAAGACCTACCGAGTCTTTTTGCTGACATGAAATCAAAACTGACTGAGGTTAAGTCTATTCAATTATCACAAAGACAAGTGTGATGATACTGGATTGAAAGTTCAAGACAAGATGTGGTGTGAACTTCCCTAGGTTTGAATACAAAGTTTCAGCAAAGGAAAAAGAATTCCAAGTAAATCTGGAAAACAGGTTCAGAGATGGGTGAAAGAAAAGACTATTTGCTCACAGTATAGAATGGCAAAGCAGCCAAGGTATTTGCTGTGATAGATGCGCCGACCGTATCCCATGGGCAATACATTAAGATCTTCCTGTCTCTATGCTAGGAGACGTTATTGTTGATTCTAGAGATCCAAATGGAGGGAGACCTTAGACACTCATAGATCTTAACCACAGCTCAGTAGAACATCTCTCCTCTGGCAGCACTTTGAGCAATTCTGCCCTAATAAACTCTGTTCATTTCAAAATGCTGGATACTTGGTTCTTCTTCTTTTAGTGTGCTGCCAGACGATGGAAGTATCTTTGTTTTCAGACTCCTTTCTGTACCAGTCTCCTCTCTGCCCATTTTCCCAAGAAAACCCTTCATCATCTGCATTGATATAAAACATCTGTGTAAGTGATATGTAACATATATACATGACCATGGTAAGATGTAATAGCATCTCATTATCTTTAAAGTCTTTCATCCCTCTCTGCTGTCCATGGTTTTACTCCTGGTGGGTTGGGAAAGCCTCTTCAATCTCTGTGTTTGCAGTAGATGAAAAGTACAAGGTAACTCATGCACTGGCCTCTCACAGATGGTGACGGTTCTTGTATAGATGTCCTACATATCCCAAACAAGCAACCAACCAACCAACCAACCAACCAACCAACAACCTACCTGAAAATGAGCAAGGTAAAGCAAGACCATCCAGGCTAGACATCCATAGAACTGTTCCTGTGTTTCCTCTATAGGTTTTCTGGCCCCATTGGTAGTGTGGTCTCAAGGCTTCTGGCAAGACAACTTCATTTTTCCCTGTCTTTGCAACAGTCTCACCTTTCTGGATGCATGTTGATGACTGCCTGGTAGGGTAAGGGACCCATTTGTGGTGCAGGTGAACACATGCAGTGAATGATCTACTATGGTTAAGGATACCAGCTCTTTACAAGCAACAGGTTGATGTGAGTCCCTACCCCCAGTTTCTACTCACAGGATTTTACTTCTTTCCCTCAGTTACATCCTTTCCTAAGTGGTCTCTAGTACATGGTATTTAATTCACGTGTTGTTCCTCTGTATCCTCTGTGTGCATGAATTAAACTGTTATCAAGAAGAGGAGCTTATCTCTTCTCCTTTATTGAATCTGGAGTTTGGTAATACATCCATTACCCTTATATCAGAGAAAACAATTAACAAATGTGTTTGTTCATAAAAGAATTAGCTTATCTTGGTTAAATGTTTGTATCTCGCAGCACAAAGCCTTGTAGAGCACACCTCTGGTCCAGAGTCCTTCTGGAGCACCAAGAACCTCCTCTAGATCAAGCAGGGAAAGCATTCCTGAATGTAACTTAATTTAAAAAAATACTTTTTAACATATCTTGCTAACACTGATTACTTTTCTCTAAAAGTTAAATTCAAATTTGTCTAAAATCAGTATGGAAATATACAGATAAAAGAGACTTAATCATTTTTTTATCTAACTGGTACCTCTAAGATATTTTGTGAGAAATTAAAATGCACTTCACTGCTCACTCTGGCAGGTACTTTAACTATGATCAACATTTCTAAGTATCGTAATAACGATGATGATGACAATAATAATGACCCCTGCTTCCCACCTATTTGCTTCAGGAAAAGAGCTGACTGTAACAGGATGCACTATGAGGTAGATTTATTCCTAGATTTATTCCTCACTTCTCTCAGAGGTAAAATAGGTCAATATTCTATTATAGTCGAAACATTATTAACTTTCTTTCCCCATATATTTTGATATTCCAGTGAAAAAGCCCCGTGAAAATCAAAATTGAACTTCAGAAAAATGACTGATCTCAGGTGTAATTTAAAAAGTTTTTTCAACCCATGTTTTCCTTTTTTTTTTTTCTTTTTCTCCAGGGTTCCTGTGTGTATGTTCTTCGCTTTCTCAACGGAAATAAAAAAAAGAAAACAAAAACTGAAGACTCGAAATGGAAGAAAACAAAGCAGATCTTGGTGCTTGTGGTTATTTTCATTTGGGAAAAAAAAAACCCCACCACAATATCCTCCCCCAAACCAATTAAACATTGATGTTATTTATTGCAATACCAGTCCCTTTTTGAGAAGTCATACTCTGGAAGGGTGTGCCTTCCTTAGAATTGTATTGGAAGCCATGTACTCTAAAATCTTAGCCCTTTCTTTGGGACAAGAAAAGAAAACGTCAAACTACCACCATGCAAAGGTGTTTTCTGGGTAGAGCAAACCTCTTAGTAAGCAGCCACATATATTAAAGCAGAACTGCAATCAATGTCTTGTCCAGTTATTCTGATTGCTCTAACAGAGAGCATTCACTGGTTTATGCTGCCTTCTCTGACAGAAGAGAAACTGCAGTAAAGGAAAGAAATTCTTCTCTGTCTCCAAGGTTAAGGTAATCTATACAAAAGAATGGAAATGACTCTGAGAAATGGGCATCTCGTTTTAGCAAGGTCTGAATCATTACCTGCAACATTTTGGATGATTCAGCATGTTTCTTGACTTTTCTTTTTTTCTTTTTCTTTAAAAAAAAAAAAAAAAAAATCCATTACCAGGCGTGTTTCTGAGAAAATGAACACTCAGGGAGCTGAGATTATTCATGCCTCTCACTTTTTTTGTGCTGTACCTGAAGCTATAGACCTATTTTTCCTTTTGCTGACTCCAGGATAAATCAGGTGTAGGTGCATTGGAGGTCCAGTACTGGAGAAATGTTGGTGTGAAACTGAGCTGAGTAGAAACACATCACTTACTGAGTGATCCAGATCACAACAGAGACTGCAGGCTGGGAATAAGTAGCACAAGTTGAAAAATCTATAAGAAACACAGAAACACAGGGCTAGACTTTGGGGTTAATGGCAAAGGCAATGAAAAGAAGGGAAACAAATATAATCACAACCAAGAAGCCCTTCCAAGGATCAGCCTTTTTTCTTTCCCCAGCCTGAGTATGGAAATCTACTGCTCTGCATTTGAAAAAAAAAAAAGCTGTGAACATAACATTAAAAACTGGACCAATCAATGTCTTTTAACCTTTTGATTTAAACATGAGAACAGAATTTTTAGGATTAAGCACATTAATTGTTCCACTGATATGTGAAATTCGTTATTGAAGTTCAAATGTTATAAAGGAGTCTCAATTATTTTTACTCACAATCTACTACAGAAGCAATTAATTATAAGCACAAACTGGAGGCAAGAAAGGAGAGAGGAAAGGAGCAGCTGGAGTAGGTAGCAAAAGGGGAGAAGTAAGGGGAAATGAAATGGAAAAATACACATAACTACATTTGCTGTAGAGGTAACAAGGAAAAAAGTATGAACTTGGGTTCTTTGAAAACATTCTTGTTGACAGGAACCTGGAATTTTTATTCACCACCCTTTCTTTCTCCAGAAATATCCAGATTTTACAAAAATTGAATGAAAACTCCAAATCCATAGTAAATATCACTGATAACATACAAAATTATAACGTCATGTTTTCATGCTCTACAAGAGCATGAAATGTTGAGTTGTTGTTTTTCATCCTGCCAATCATTTCCTCTTTGAGGTACTCTGAGGGAGAGTAAACAGGGACATCTGATAAATGGCTAGCAGTGTCCAGAAATGGCTAGTGCAAAAATAATAATAGCTCAGACCTCCTCTTTGCTTTATGCTTTGCCAGTGCTACAGCTCACTTTTATGGAGTTAATGATTATATTGTGAATATTGTTTGTCAATAACTGTTCACAGGAGTCCTCACCTCCACAGAGCTGAGAAGCAGCAAAATCATGGTTACAAAGCTGAAATGGTAGACATTTTAAAAAATAGCTTGAAGACCAAGTATGCAGTCAAAGTTATAGGTTAAAAGGGTGAAAGGGCTAATGAAAGATATTCTCTGAATGAAGGAAATTGTGTCCAGATGAAGAGGTCACTTCACCTGCAAGCCTTAGGCATTGCGTGGTTAATAATCCCCAGGTTCAACCATCAACAGGAGAATAAAAGACAAATGGAGATATTTGCCAATTATTTCAAAATAAATGCAAGTTTATTATGCACAGAATCTTCACCTTGTCTCAACAGGCAGATCCTAGAGGGCAATTTCAGGGCGCTTTTCCCTGGCGAGTGTTTGCTCCAGGTTTATATGGAGTTCTGCTTCACTTTTTCAAGAAACAGCATTGGGCAGCATCATAGACTGACTAAAGCTTTGTGCTTAATGTCACTACTGTTGGTGAACAAAACTCTTTGCAACAATTCCACACATATTTCTTGTAAAGAAGTTTCTTTAAGTTAACAGAAAGACCTGCAGTGATTCTTGTGAACTGTGAAGGAAGCCCATGGAGACGTGTTTCTATTGCCTTGGTACACATGTGGGAAAGATGTGAATGCAGACAGGCTGAAGTTCAATTAACCAAGATGGAAATTATATCCATGAATTGACTGAAGCATTTTGCTGATATGCAGGGAGAGAGAATGGTTGGACCTACCCAATTGTGGACAGGAAAGGTGTGATGATAAACCCCATTCCACCAGACTGGAAAGGGTTAAAGAGCATCAGTTAATCTGCAGTCAAACAGCTGAGAAGCATAATTAGCCAGATTGATTAGACCATAAGGGCTGTGACAAGACTCAGTCTCAGTTTGCATGGAGGGGTGAGCATGTAGGTTGTGCTCCCTTGAGGAAGGCTTGGAGAACTCCTGGACTGGGACTATCAGATCTGCTGCTCCATCCCAAAGGCAGCTGCTCTGGAAAGAAGGTGTGAGAATGGCTATTTTTTTTTTAGAGTGAGTAATTATGAAGTTTAAATACAATGTTGATCTTCTATAGCTATGAAGAGAGCTGCTGTCTAGTCCTTGAGCTGAGGCCTGGCCTGTGTTTAGTTGGCTGAGGTTTCCTAGGTTGGCTGCTTTGCTTGAGGGGGAGCAACACATGCTTGGGCTGGTCCCAACTTTATTTCCTTTTCAATATCAGGGCAAGAGAGGAATAGCAACAGCTCTTTAGCTGCCTGGGTTTTTTGTGGGCTTCCAAGTGCTGAGGTCAAGCAGTTGGGATGCTTGGTGTAGGTATCTGAATGTGAACATCTGAAAGCTGTAGAAGCAGTGTTATGGGGTGGGGGTCGGAGGTTTTAAAACAGTTTGATGCTCTGCTGAAGAACCAGCCAGTTCACCTTCTACTCCTTGCTGAGGTTTGAGGGTCTGCTTTTCCTCTGGAGCAGTGGTGGAAATGAAGGAGGGCTGGAGTACTGATAGAGGTTCTCTTTCACTTTTCCAGTGTTCACCAGTAAAGTATTTGAGGGCACTTCCAGAGGAGGGGAGGGAAGAACGAAACCAAGCTAGTTTCTGTAGTTCTTTGCTGAAAAATGAATTAGTGCATCTGTTCTGTGGTGATAAGGAGAATTAAGTACACAAATACACTTTGGTTTCTGGCTTCCCAAAGAATCTAAAGAAGAGGTAAGAAAATAACAAAAAAAAAAGAAGCACAAAGAAACCCTTACCAAGCTCCAGGCTTGTGGCTTGTTTTTACTATTTCCCTGCCTCCTAAAGCCCAGCACACCTTCAAACATTCCTGGCTGAGGTAGATATAAAAAACCCCATGTCTAATTTGGATTCCCAGAGCCCAGTCCTATCCTAAACAAACAGTGCTGCCTGGAATTGCTTGCCAGACAGTTGGCATATCTTGCAGATTAGCTAACACTAACAATAATACATTTCAAGAAGGAGAAGAGGCTGAACTTGGCCTTTACTCCCCATCTGGAATGCCAGCGTGGGGACGTATGCCCATCTGGGTTGTGCATGACCCCCCCTATATCTGCCCTTAGTTGGAGTGGAAGGATTTGTAGATAGCAGGTTGCTCAACACCAAACCCTGCGTGGAGGTAGGCTGCAAACTGAGCCAGGAGAATAATTCCACTACAAATTGCTGCAAGTGTTAAAGCTCCAGGGAGTAGATTTACTAGCTCCCCTCAACTCCTGCACTGGTTCATCAGTTTCTGGTTTATGGGCACAGCTGGATGATGGTGAGAGAAGGCAGGAAGGGGAGGTTATACTGCACTTAAATTTGTGGAAAAATTAGTTTGCACTTGTTCAAGCTTTCCTTTGTGTCCATTCATCCCTGTAAGTTTAGATGCATGGGGGAGAGGTGCAGGCTATGAGTGAGGAGCTTTAATCCAGCTTGCCCAGATCAAGAATGTGGGAACCAGCACCAGCCAGGCCTTACACGCTTTATGAACAGCAAAACAAGGTTTCAGCAGTTTGGTCTGGAATTTGGGTAGACACATGTAAACACTAGTGAGCTTAGCTTTCTGTGAGAGAAAAAAAAAAAAAAAAAGCTATGACTTTAAGCTTATATTTGCCTCAGATTTCAAATGGTGAAAGGGGGAGGGTATAAATGCCAACTCAGCAAAATAAATGGTTCACACAGAAAAACCAATGTCAGGAGTGAAACCTGACTCACTGAGAGCCTCTTGTGTATTAAGTGCCTGCACTGTAGTGGCAGAAGAATATCCCTGCTGCCCTCATCATAAGACAATCAAAATGCTACTTATTCAAGTGTTTAGAGATCAAAATGCCAAGAGGAAAGGAACAGAAATATCTCTCTAAAGATGTGAATAAGTGGAAGCTGGAGTTTCAAACATCACTTCGGGGAGTATGCAAGACAAACAGTGCTTGGTGGAAACACAGCCCAGCACAGGTGCTGTGTACCTGCAGGAAAGATCTTCTGGCTCCAGGGCAGTGCTGCCATCTCCTCTTGGGAGGGAGAAGATGGAGGAGCTGCTATTGCAAGTGGAACTGAGAAGGAAGTACCTTTAGATTGTCTGTTAGCTTGTGTGGAAATGCTTATCTCACCTGGCAGGCTTCGTTAAGCTTCACTTAGGAAATATAAACACTTTCTTGAGGTTCCCGGTATTTTCTTTCTGCTTTCCTCCCACCCACTCCCAGTGGGACAATCACTCTCTAGATGTCGGAGCTGGTGAGCAAGGGCTGCCAGTGCTCCTGCCAGTATTTGCTCCTGTTGCCTCCAGCCCAGGTCTTGTGTCAGTCCTCTTTTGCTGAGGAAAAATCCGTATATTACAATGCCCACAGAAAGGCTCATGGTGCTGGAGTGGGCTCTGCACCTCACTTCTGTCAAATTCAGCTCTTGGCAAGGGTAAAATTTCCTTCTTTGGCTTCTGATCAATGTCACATCTTCAGGCCCAAATCTTTTTATTGTTCAGCTGTTGTTGTCCATTAAAACTGGTCAGAAACTGGAAAACTCTTGACAAGGGGAAATACTATGAACATGCTTGCCAAAAAAAAAAAAACAACAACCAAACAAAAAAATTAATCCACCAAACAAAACACCCCAAACTGTGTACAGCTGCACCAAACAGAAAAGTTATTCAGGTGGCAAAAGTACTCTGTGTTTATCTAATACCTCTTCAGACCATTTCTAGACACCCAAGGTTGTGCAAGTTCTCACTCTCTTGCTCATAAGCTTGGCCACACTTTTTGCTTGCCAGCCCTTGCTTCCATGCCAGGGTTCCATGTGTGCTTCCAAGCCAGTGATGCTGGGCATGTGGGAATGGGGCAAGCCCACCTGCGAACTCAAGTAGCCAGATGTGCCAGTGGGTGTGCAAAAGCCACAGGTGATTAAAAGGTGACAGAAAGCAAAGCAAGCATGTTGTGTCGTGACTTGTCACAGCTGGACTGACATCTGCAGAAGTGGAAGAACTCCTGTGTCTTCTAGCTAGCTTTGTCCATCCCAAAGGGGCTCTTCCTGGTGCTGGGGAGGCAGTGCCCTCTAAAGGGCATCAGAAGTCAGGCTTGGGAAGCTCTGCAAGGAAAACTTGCCTGTTACAGTCTGAAACTGTTGGAAGTAATTTCAGGGAAATCTGGAACTTGCCTGAAAGCATTTATTAACTAAAATTGCAAAGAATTTGAGAGTTTTTCCGGAGCTTTCTGTGTGCTAATATGCTTTGTCACAGCAGGTGAGGAGGTTCAGACCCCGGAGGTAGGCAGTAAGTAAGGAGCAAGGTGTTTACTTGGGGAGTGATCCTGTCAAAAAGAAGTAAGGAGATCTTCTCTCTATGCAGCAAAGGAGATGACATCTCTATCGGTCAAGTGTGCATGGGGAGGGAGATCCTCTCCAGTCTTCAAAGCAGCTTCTTGTCCTTCGTCTTTCTGCAGTTCACTATTCTAGATGGGAAGACATCTGTGCATGGACTATAGGACTATTTAGAACTATATTAGCAATGCTTACCCCAAGACATCCTTATTCTGCTGTTTTGACTGTTTTGCTGTTGAACACCCTCCTAAGGTAAATGGAGCAAATCAAGGTGAACATTCCTGATGAATTAATGAGTAAACACATTAGCAGCTCTGCAACTGAAATGCCTACACATCACATAAATTCATTTCACAGTGTTTATATATTTATGGAAATGTCTTTGAATTATACTCCCAGCTCTAGTAGAGATGATTTCTTCTTCCATTACAAAGCAGGTTATGTGCTGATAACTTCTAGACCCCTAAGAGCTACTGGAGCATGTAATTAATCTTGTTCCACTTTTTAATGATGAAAGGTCTATGCAAGTCCCAGAGTAGCTGAATGTGCTATGCTCAGTAGTTTAAAGAGGCTGTATAAATTTAATTTAGTTTAAAATTTAGTTGCTGACTTTAAATAATCTTCAAATATGGAACATAAATGTTTTGGGGCATTTAAAACTTTTAAAAATCATAAATGAATATGTAGTACTGTAAATCTAACTTTTACATTGTGGTGCTAACGTACAAAACTGAGAAAGTGGATTGTAAGGAAAAGAAGCTGACCAGGCTCTACTCTGCAATGCGTATTATATGCAAACAAACATCAAGCCAGTACAAATTAGGACTCAGGCTTTTAATTTTGAAGTAATATTATCGGTAATGGAAGATATGTTAAAAATGAGTTTCATCTTGATGTCCTTGGAAGGCGGCCAATTTATATACTTCTGGGCGAGAAATCTGCAAGCCTCTGTTTCCCCAACCTTCCTAAAATGGCATCGCCAGTTTTATGATGTCTCCTAGCTATAATCCTGCTTCTCCAGTCTGCCATAATAATGCTAATTAGTTCTGTATGTAAATAAACTATTGTTGACAGGACACTTTCAGCAATTCGCATATGACTCATGGAGAGAGAGAGAGAGAGAGGTTTTAAAAATGATTTATCCATAAACAGAGATTCCATATGTCCTAATCTGGCATGGATTTCTCTCCTTCTCTTTATAGCAAAGAATGTGTGTATGCCTATATAGCAGGGCTATAATGTGACAATTTGTCTCGGAGTGAAACCAGGATTTATGGTACTTACTGGAGACCACAGAGGTAAAATGAACAGCAGGCTGCATTTAATCATCTGGATTTTCAAATATTTCTTTTTCTTGGGTAAATGTGTCTTTGTTCTTTTTTGGAAACATGTTCAACTGTAGAATTGGTTCCTGTAAAGTTACCTGAAAACACTGCAGGCATCCTTGTAGTGAAGTGCACACAGGTGAGGAAACATAGACTGGGGACACTACTGCAGGAAAAGGTTTGAGCCCAAAACTTTCTAGCTAAGTGTGCTTCTGGGAAACCTGCCACTATTAACATATCCTTGAAAAAAATGCACTTATCAGGTGTCCTTTACACACTTCTGGAAATCAGGACATACTGTGCTAATCCCAGATAAATGCTGTAGGAAACCGAGGCAGAAGGGAGAGAGGAAGTGTGAACAGTTAAATGCCAGTCACTTCTCCTGCAGGACCTGATC
Source organism: Antrostomus carolinensis (assembly GCF_000700745.2). Taxonomy (NCBI): domain Eukaryota; kingdom Metazoa; phylum Chordata; class Aves; order Caprimulgiformes; family Caprimulgidae; genus Antrostomus; species Antrostomus carolinensis. The sequence goes on from NW_010329608.1 coordinate 16,204, forward strand.
CTGTAGCCTTTAGTGATGTGATCCTATTCCAACCTCCAGAGGAGCTGTGCCAATACGAATGTACTTGTAAGAGGCAAACACGCACTTTGCAGGGTTTGGAAACTTCCCTGGGAATGAAGCTTAGGTTGAAGTACCTTGTCTCTAGGCTTTTTATTTTTTCCCTCTTCTGGACTGCATTATATATCCTCCTGGTGATGCATCTTATTCTCTCTGTCTCTTCCTTTTCCCTCTTGCTTTCTCTTTTATTATTTTTGCTTTTAGCACAGGGTCACTCATGTTACACCTAGTTACTACAAAAAGTTTCTGTAATTTGTTGATTCTACTCTTCTTTTAAATCAAACCTAGAGTTCTCATAACCACAAGATTTCAGGATATGGAGGTTTGGGTAAAACAATGAGAAATCATGGAGTTGTTGCTGCCTAGAAAATGGCAGCATGGATTACCTGGACACACAGAAAAAGCAGATTAAAAACCAACAAACCAGTGGCAGGTGGTGTTTGTGCCTTCATAATTTGAACAAGACAATGATGCACATGAGAGACATAAAATGGGATGAAAGAAAGTGCTACTGGCAGTGAGTTGTGATGACAGAACAAGAGGGGGAAAAAAACAAAGCTGAATTTTTTGTATGTGGGGGCAAAGCTGGCACCTGTGAAGGAAAAAGCTGGCTGCTTATTCATGGCAAAGATGTCAGTTTTCCTGCCAGTGGAATTGGAGCCTGGTTTGTTGTTTTGTTTTTGTTTTTTTTTTTCCTTCAGAAAAAGCATGCTCTCTAGGGGTGACAGCAGTTTAATCGGGATGGCTTGTTACAGCCTTTGGGCTGCGAGTCCTGGTGAGGCTGCCAACAAAGTGCCAGTGTGGAGGAGATTTGTCTGCTGCAAACTGCTGTCTGCTGAAAATCGGAGCAGGCGCTGGTGCACTGGCAGAGCTGTTTGTGGGAAAGGCGAAGCCAGAACTGCTTTTTCCTTCTCTCTTGAATTTACAATGACTTTCTCCCTTCAGACTGTGTAGGGAGAAGAAACAAAGGCACTAAGTTGTCTCACCAAAATGAGGGGATCCCTGATCTGGATTTTCTTGTTTTCATCAGGTTTTTTTGGTGGGTTTTTTTTGGGGTGATTTTTTTTTTTTTGGTTCATGGCCTGGCTCTGAAGTCCTGAGCTTGACAGTTGTCCTTTGTTAACAGGTAATGCTGGCCAGGGTTTATTACTGAACCTCACTGGAAGAGCTGCTTTTTAGCTGATCCCAAGAAGCTCCCTTACAGCAGCTCCTCCTTCCTTGGATGTGTGAGTCTGAGAGCATCCTCTAGCATCCATGCCAATATCCAAGGCAAGGATCTACTAGTGTGTGCCAGCAATAATATTAATAAAAAGTAGGAATTTTCTGAAGTTTTCTCATGTTCTGTATCCAAAGATTGTAATTCTCAACTGTGAGACTTTTGGCCTCATCAGCTCTTGACTTATGAAGAGTATGAACATTAAGTCACCTATGAGAATTTGCAATGAAAAAGGAAGGTGGCTAGAGTGTATTTTATGTTATTTCATAAAGAACTATGATGGAACCTGAAATGTGGAACTTGAGTATGAACATAGGAATAGGAAAAATGATTGCCTGAGAAGTACCTGATGAACTGGTTATGTGCTTTGATTAGTTTCTGATGTTGACAAACTTGTGGAAAATCTGCATTCAGGCCCAGGGATATAAGTTTTAGAGACACAGCAACGCCTGGGTGCGATTCTGGATCTGAATACAGAGTAGATAGTAATAAACTATCAAAAGCTAGTGAGAAACTGGAGATTGAGTCAGTCCTAATAGTTTTGTGATCCATTCTTATTGCTAAAAATACATGACTGTCTTTGGACTTTGAGTCCCACCTAGACATTTGTGGTGTAAACACTTAATAAAAGGGAAATAAAAGCAGATTCTTGTAAGGCAGAGCAGAAATTTGGTTGTGGAGTGGGGATTACATTTGCCTAGCTTTTTTAGAACTTTTTTCTCCTCTGTAAATATGTGATGACTTATGGAAGGATCATTAGTTTACATCTTTCATGGTGTTGTCATTAATTACTGTTTGAAAGTTGAAATTAAGAGTTGGGTTGCTTGGTTGCTGTGAGGTGAGTAATGTGGGTTTACTGAGTGGTGATCTGCTGCCTTCCAGCACACCTTGGCTACCTCTGCTTACTGGGTTTAGCCACAGAAAGAGCTTGGGGTTATGTTGTGTTTGATCCATTTAAAAGCAAAGGAAAGGGAGATTCTTTCCTGTCTCTTCAAACAAATTCCTTAACAAGCAATATCCCCAAAATAGACTGAGCAAAAAGGTAGCAAACTATTTTGGCCCAACCCAGAAGCCAATCATTCTCAGGCAGCTGGGATTACTGGAGAGCACAATTTTGAGAGTGAAAGGTGGGCTTAGAGATATGGCTAGGGCTTAGCTGATATAATTTGTCAGGAAATTTTGACTGTTTCTGATGTCAGGTGCCCAAGACACTTAGTGCTCCCATGAAGTGACAGCTGCTGTATGAGCTTGCACCTGAACACTCATGCAGAAATGTCAATAGGATTCCCTGTGTACTGGAAAACCTTCAATTGAGGGGTGATTATTTTTTTTTTTTAACCCCAGAAATTCTAAATGAGTCAAAGCAAGACAAAAGCATAGAAAATCTCCTGCTCAGGCTAAGGCTTACACTTTTAATTGCTTTGAGGCAGAGGATGTGGCTGTATTTGAAAGTTTAAGTACAGGACAGGGCCACAGAGGAATAATTTCCTATTCCCAACTCTTTGCTCAGCTTTTCTGCTGTCATAAATATTGAGAGAAAGGCTAGTGTTGTGAAAATCTTGTGATATTCCTCCTGGGAATCTTTTGTCCCAGAGTCCAAAATGTGAAATTAAAATTTGCCCTGTATGCAGCTGTTCTACATGTGTCTAAACTCTGAACAGAAATGTCAGGATTATGGCCAGAGCAGACTGATTAATCACTGAAAGAATTTTTGCAGGAACACTCTGGAAGAATCCTCCAAAAAATTTCTGGGCTGCATCTTAAAATGTAGGTCACAGGGAAAAGGTAAAAGTTTGATTTGCAGGTGCAACTGGCAGTTTAACTTTTGCATCACCTGTATTTGTTAGCAGATGGTTGTGGTTGCTGCTTATCTTCCCATCCATTGGAGCACGTTGTTATAGGCTAAAATTTGCAGTGATGGTTATGGATTCCCCTGGCAGAGTCAGAAGTGTGTGGGCATAAAAATGAAAGCTTTTTTATGTGAACTTGAATCAGCTATTAGAAATCCCTGTTGAAAGAGACTTCCCATTCAGCCTTCACATTCCTGTTTCTTTATTTGATATGAAGTTGCTACTGATATGAAGTTTTATTTTTCCTATGATAATGCTCCACTTTAAGTCTGGTAAGTCTTTTAATAGAGCTTCTACCCAAGCCTGCAAACACACAGTAGCTGTACTAGTTATCCTGTAAAGAATGTGTGAGTTGTCAGGGCCCAAAGCCGCTGGGATGTACTTTTTGAGAGGTAAAAGAAATTCAACTTGAAGAGTGGCGATGACAGTGAGCACTAAGATGGGAGTGTTTGTAGGAGGCTGTGACAGGGAGGTAGCAGAGATAAGTGACTTTTTTTGAAGTGAAGTAGCTGTTTATTGAAATCCTATTGCCTCCAAGGGGACAGTGAGGCTGTATAGTATTTTAGGGCACTGATTTCCTGTGTAAGTGTTCAGAAAAATGTGGCAATTCCTGAACTGTTTTGGCATTTCTTGGTGCTGCTAGCATTTTGCATTAGCCTGCAATACAGAGGTCAGCTCACTGCATTAGGACTTGGTCTGGGTCCCTTTTCAGCAATGCATCTCGCTCTGGTGTTCAAGGAGTTTCTAATCCCTTCCAGTGTCATGTTGAGGGAAATTGGATCTAGAACTGTCAGAGGGGCTGGGCAAGAAAAATTAAAGTGTATGGATAACAGCCTGCATTCAACAGGAAGGTAGAAAGATATATCAAAAAAAAAAAAAAACAAACTAGATTCTAGTACTGTTCTTCCCTTGTATGTTCTTTCAGAGCCAGACAATCACTGTTCTTAACAGCTCTGAATTCATGATGTAAGTGTGAGGGCTGTTACCTCTCCTCTGGTACCATGATACTCCAACACTGTAGTTTTGTCTTTGATATTCAGGTGCTGTCTTCCTAAAGGGAACCTTGTTACTACCCCAGGGACTCTACTCTTGACAGTTTGTCCAGATTTATAAGCGTTGCTGCCAAGCAGCTGTTGCTTTTGACGTGTATCCCTGACAGCATCCTCCCTTGGCGAAGGGAATGGGGAATAAGGTGGAAAGTTTTCTCTTGTGTCTAGGTTGCAGTTTTAATGGAAGGATCCCTGAGTGTTTAACAAAGAGAAACAGCTTTGCCTTATGAGAACAACAGCCAGGGAAAGGGTTTTACTGATAATCTGAATATCAATACTTCAAGGAGTCTAAAGAGCAAATGAGGTTCGCAGGATTTATACGTAAGAGCTTGAGAGTATATTTGCACTTAGGCTGCTCTAGCTTAGTGAAGTAGTGGGGCCACCTGAGAAAAATCTAGTTCACCATGAAACAGGCACCATGTGATGACACTGCATTACTTACAGGAAGAGAGCTGGGAAAAAAAAGGGATACAAAATTGGGCTGCAAAAAAGAATTGCATTGAAACAGGTGTGGGTAAGTGAAGTAATCCAAAAACTATCTCTTTGGGTTTATTTAGTAGCTTCTGAAGAACTTGTCTGAACACAAACTTGAAAGTGGATCAGAAAGTGAGCCTGGCATGATCTAAACATATAGGTATTGCTTGAGAGCCATGTTTTGTTCCAGGCTCTGCTACTGGCCTGGAAAGAAGAAGGTCTTTGGAGAAGATATTTAATCTGTATTTGATTTTCTGTAAAATCAAAGCAGTGATACCAGCTACCATGAAAACATGTGGAGATAAGCTGATGGAAAGTTATTAATTATACTAGTAAAATAATTTCCATTATGGTCTGTGGCAAGTTTCCCAAACTAGACTCTTGAAATAACTTTTTCCAGTAAATAAAATTCCCTTGTTTATGC
>NW_010329608.1:21302-32459 GCF_000700745.2 Antrostomus carolinensis
TTTCTCTTGCTTCCACTTAATTGGATTAGTCATCTACCTCCAAAGGTATGTGCCTCAGGTCCAGTTCTTGCTGACAACCGAACCAATGGGCCATTACATGAGGCAGATGGAATTCAACATCAAAGGAGAGAGTGATCTGGGTTGGATAGATTCCAGGAGCTTTTTGTGCTTATCCAAATAACTGCATGCACTGAGATTTTTCTTATTGCTGCTAGTGCTCCCTTATTGCATGTTGGAAAGATTACAACCTTTGCTTGGGAATAAGGTTGTACCACCATTATCGTTAGTGTCTGAATGAGAATGTTGGTGTGGGGCTGCTTGTGATGTTGGAGATCACTTCTCATTATCAAATGCTGGTGACTCTGGGGAATGAAAGCGAGTGCTGCATAAAGCTATCTAACACATGGGATTTTTAGCAGTGTCTCAATATGATCAACTCTTCCTGTCACACAATCAACAAACAAAATTGAGAATTATCATTGCTATAATGTGGCAGGAAGGGGTTGTGAGGAGATGAGAGCACAGAGTTCCTGCTGGGTTCTCCTAATGAAGCTACTGCTGCAAAATAGCTTCCAAAACATCTGTGAAAGTCCCTGGAGAGCCTGTCAGAGATGTGATGTCGCAATAGTTTGTGTTGCCCTGGCATGGACCTCAACAGCATGCTCTTGGCTATGGTAACACAGCCCATGTCCCTGGGGAGGTGACATTCACTGTAGAGTAGGACCACCTGCAATTTGACAGCAATTCCTAGATGAACACTGGGAAAGCTGGAACTGAGTCCGAAGTCCAATGAAGTTCAGGGGAAATTCAGATAAATATCCTTTCTAGCATGTGTGAGAAATTAATCCCCAAGACCTCTATGGAGCAGAGTGCAGCTGTTTTGCAAATTGTTACCCCTTTGCTTCGTACGTCGAGCCAGATAGCTCAAGAGGATTGTTTACTGTGTTATTTCTAGTATCCTTCTGGGAAAACAATCTTTGTGTTCCTTTTCTGCTGAGCAGTTTGGAAACAGAGGCAGAAGAAAGGTAACTGGGCTTTGTTCCTTCTGAAAGATACAGTGAGGCCAAACAAATGCACAACTAACATAATTTGGAAAGATCTACTCTAGTCAGATTGTCAGCCAGCCTGCTGGGCACAGCTCATCTCCTTCTCTGTGACTTAGTTCTCATGTTTGATAAGTGGGATGATGCTACTGGCCTTTGAATTACTTTGTAAGCTACTGATAAGTAGGTGTCTGGAAGAGGAAGGTACTATTTGAGTATTGCTTGGTTGATGGGACATATTTGCTGTGGTTTCTCCCTCATCAGTAATGTGCAGAATTAAAAGCTTTGTTGTAATAGTGGGCTATCATATGAAGAGCTGTGAAGTCATAATATGAGTTTGCATCAAAGTTCAGGGTCACCTTCACAGATGCAGCCTTTCATAGAGCATCTGCTAAAGCTGTGGAGGACCTGTGCTGGCTTACCGAGAATAAGGGTGTTAGGGTTGGAGCACCCTTTATGGCCCACAATATGTTTACAGCTACTTCCCCACCAAGTCGAGTGCTCTGTTTTCTTTTCTCAATCCCTGTCTGCCTCCAGTCCTCCTGCTTTTGCTGTGCTGAGACTCAGGGGGTTTTTTCCACAAGCCATGGGGCAACTTGCCCATACAGATCAGGCAGGTACAAAGACTACTCTTGAAAGTCTTGTCCTGGGGGTCTGCATCTGTAAAACCTGGCTCTGTAAAATGAGCATTTGGGTATGGTTGTTCCCAGCATAGGATAACGTATGAAGTCAGGAATTCCAGCGTTAGTACTGGGTGTGGATTTACCACTCTGACTTTTTTTTTTTTTTTTCCCAAGGAGAAGAAGATATTCTTGTTTTATTTCCAGAGGCAAGCCTTTCCAAAGTTGTGAACACAAAAGCTTGCCAAACATTAGCTTTCAAGGTTTTAAGTCACACAGTGTTTACTTGAGTTACATCTTCTTGAAGTCTATATAAAGAGTTATGTTTGCTCAGGCATACTCCTAAAAGCCCCAAGACATGGCTCTGGAAGGAGGTATGCATCAGCAAATGTAAATATTCCTGTCCTTAAAAATGGAAGCCCTCTGAATAATCTATAGAAGGAAATAGTCATGTGAGGAAAAGACTTTATAAGATTTGGAGGTGAAGGCTACAGAACAGTACCTGAAATGGATAAAATTCTGTGACATTAAAAATACAGCTTCTCTTGGCCAAGGCTTAGCCCTGCAACTGCAGCTGCTCTCCTCTGTTCTTCGGTGTTGCCCTTTGCTGTCACTAAGGCAGCATTTTCCCATACCCCAGCCTCTGAAGAAGTTGCTGGGAACAGTTTTTAGGGACTTTTCTGGCTAAATTATGCTGGCCTCTTGCTGTGGGATAACAGTTGGAAACAAGATACTCCTTGTACTTTGCAGACTGATTCCCTTCTACCTTTTGTCAGTAATTAGTGTCACTTTTCTGAGAAGGTTGTGGAAATGTGAGTTGAGCTTCAGGTGTTCTATGATATGATAAATGGGAGAGGAATTTTCATGGAGTGCCTAAGTACAGTGCAAATAAAAAAAAAAAAGGATTAAAATTCAACCACCATATTTACAAGCCTCTCCACCTGCACAGATATGCAGGTATGCTGAGACCAAATTCACATCATGAGTTTCCTGCAGCTGAGACAAGGGAGCAGAGCACTGAGATGGTTGAGGAGAATAATATTCGCCCTTGCCATGCCACTTTTTCTGTGTAACAACAGGCAGCTCTTCAAATTTCCACTTACTTTCTTCCCTCTCTGCAGATAGCTATTATCAGCCTTCCCACAGCAAGGGCAGGATGTAAATAAATGGAGCTGAAGCATTTTTATGCTGCAGCAGAAAACCCTGTGCACAAGTTAATGCAGAATAATTACACTTATCAGAGTATTGCATCTAAGCTGTGCTGTCTAGGTGAGTGAAGGATTGCTGCAGAGCTGGAGGCAGTAGGACCAGCTGTGATCCTGCACCTTGTATATGGATTTATGGTTTTCCAATGCCACCTGCTGGCATGGACCTTGCTTGTGCACTTGAGCAGTGAAGCCCTCCAGCTTCTCTCTCCCATAAGCAGACGCTGCAGCTCCCCATGTCTTTGCAGGCGGTATAATCCCAAACCACCATTTCTTTATGATTTCTTGCGCTTTGCAAAGCAAATATTCCCTGCAGGCAAGCACCTGTAAAACCACTCTGTTCATGGTCCCTCCTGGAGCTGTTGCTCAGCTGGGTGCCCTGTAGGCTTTCCCTTTGTGCCTGTTGAAATGCTGTATGCTCCATGGGAGCAGTCCCAGATCCAAGGGGATCTGAAGCTGGATCTTTTTTCCAGGCTAAACTTCCAAGTCCATGTGGTTTTGAGGGAGCAGGTTTCTTTTTGGTGTGGTAGTGACACCAGTAATGCTGTGTGAGGGTGAGGTTGTAAAGGTAAAGCTAGAAAGCTTTGGGAGCAGCAGAAGTTTGATCTTTGTATAAATCCCCAAAATAGCCTGAAAAAAACCCAAAATGAGTATTCAGATAGTGGAGACTATAGGGAAATTTGTCCTTTTTCAGTCTTGCAAAAGGGTCCTGTGGCAATCAAAGATGTACTGTGATAACAGCGTTAGTCCATGATGTTCCTTGGGTTTTGGTGTTAGCACTGTTGATATCCTGGTAAAGCTGGTTTGATGCCTTAAACTAGCATTGCTCTCTCCAGCATGGCATCTGCTCTGGGATGATGTGTGCTACAGGGAAGCTGATTCCTGAATCTTCCTCTGATTCCAAGTAAAAACAACTCAGCTGCTTGTAAGCACTCTTTGGCAGAGGCCAAAGACCTGGCTATGCCTGTGTCTTAAGAAAGCCTAAAGACAGGACCTGTGTCAAAGCAAAAGCCTAGTAGCAAAACACATGAAAATCACTTTTAAATCTTCCAGTTTTCAAAGGTAATATTTCATTTTGTGTAAACATCACATTAAAAAAAATAATTTTCATGCACCTCACTTTGACTTCAATCCAGGTTTGCTCTGAGTTTCCCTTATTTCTGCCTATGGGGCACTTGCACTAGTTAACCACAAATAAAACAGAGTTTCTGACACTTAAATTCTAGTATGTCAGGAGTGGGTAGCAGCAAGACCTAGCTGGAATCTGTATTAGCATGTTTGCAGATATGGATCAGAGGTTTGAAATCCAGATGTCATGAGGATGAATGAAGAGGAGAAACTGCTAATCAAATTCTCGAGGACTGCAATGCAATAAAACAGGGTAACTTGATGGAAAATGTAATCAAGCCTCCTAGTCTGTTTTCCAGATACATTTAGGCTCCAATTTTTCAGTCCTTATGCCTTCCTTTTCACATGGACTTTAAAGGGAAGGAGGATGTCTGTGAGGATCAATGAAGTAATTTAGTTTTACTGAGCAAGTCTAGAAATCCTGCTGGACAGATCTTCCAGAGGCTTCTTCCTCTTCACTAGGGGAAATATTATAAATAAATTCTCCATCTTCAGATCGTTACTAATACAAATGATGCCAAAGAAGAAGCCTAATTTGCAGTAGAAATAAATGGATTGTTTTTCCTTTCATTGGCCAATAAATGGTTAAATTTGAGAGATATTTTCTCTATCTTGTACACATGTAAACCATTTTTTTCCAAGTTCCAACACCTGGTTTTGTTCAGGGGGAAATTCGTATTTATGCCTGCTGTCATGTTTATCAAAATGATGCCATTAAATGCAGACTATTTATCAGTAAAGTGTGTTCATAGACAATAAATTAAAATGGACTGCACATATTTTTTTAAATAAGATGGCTGGACATACAAAATATCACCTTCTCATTATTGAGTGAGAGTGTCCCTTTTCTGACAAACTCTTACTGAATACAGGAATCTCAGATATTCTGACATCCCTGGAGGATGAAAGGACCTGAACAAGTTCAGAACAGAGCTACAGGTGTTGGCTTTCTACAAAGTAATCTAAACTGTATTTCTCTGAATAATGCAGTGTGAAAACACAGCAGTAGCTGACATACTGTCTGCATTTTGAATTTGAGCCAATATTTAACCTTGAAAAAAGTAATGATCAAGCACTTTGGGTTCTGTAATATTTCAGGCACATCACTTTTAACGTTTTAACATTGTCCAGATGGGAGATGATGCATGAAATTGCTGCTTTAAGACTTAAAAGGTCTCTGCAAATTAAGCTTTTCATTCTTTCTCCTTTCCTCCTAAAATTTGCTTGCAGGTTGCATGCAAAACATTGTTTTGACAGGAACAGGCTGATTGTAACAGTAAGTTTTTAGCTTTCAGGGAAAATGATAAACTGCCAGCAAGTTGTATACATTAATGGGACAAGATTACTTTAAGACAGAACTTTTTTAATTCCATCTCAAAGGCAATTTGTAACTTTAATATCTACAAGGATGTGTATGCGTGTGTCCTGGGTATAGCAATCAGTGATACAGGGATGTTGTGAATTCTTCTGAGCCGTGCAATTAAAAAAATAAAAATAAATGTAGTATATACTTGAGTAAGTAATCGGACCTTGCAATGTTCATCATCTTCAGAAGCTGTTTAACAGGCAGGATTAAATGAGGGAGCATCATAACTGTTTGAAAGGATTTCAAGCCTCAGCTTGTCTCCTAAACAAACAGGAGTTGACACCACAGAAGCTAAGAAAATGAGTGGATCTCTAACGTAAGCCCATGTGCTCAGATATTTGGTTTCCAAAGAAATTTGCCTCACCAGAGCAGCAAACCATGGATGGCATTGATCAGTGGGGCTGGTGGAAGTGTTCCTGTAGCTCACTCTGAGTTGGCCTGTCAGGTACAAACCATGTAATTTAAAGCACGTTTCAGACTGCTTTAAATCATGGGAAGGAAGAGGGGCAAGTTCTGTTGACTCTAAACTTGGGGGATTTTAAATGGCAACACTTCTGTTGCACTACAGCTCATGAGCTGTGGGGGAGCTTGACAAAACTGAAGGGATGCTCTGGCTGCTCACAGCTGTATAAAATGTATGGGTTTGCTTTGCTATTAAAATAGAAGCAAAAGTTCAGAAGTCAAATAAAAGCAGCTGCCCTTGGAAACTCTCAGGATGTCTGTTCTTATTGCCTGCAATTTTCTACATTTCTGTTCACCTCATGTAGGCCCCCAGGACCTGGGAAGTGGATGGCTTTGAGATGCTGCCCTCTGCTTCATGTTGTTCCTCTGTAGTCAGTAGTTGTTGGTGAATTGGTGAGTGACTGCTTCTCAGATGTTTCATGGAGGTCTGGTTACACTGAGCCTTCAAGTTCACATAGGGGTAAGCCTCGATGCCAGAGCTAAAATAGGATGTGGAAGAAGCTTTTATGTGTTTCTGTGCATCTATGCTAATATCCACTGGAAAGAATCATGGAATCATAGAATGGTTTGGGTTGGAAGGGACCTTAAAGATCATCTAGTTCCAACCTCCATGCCGTGAGCAGAGACACCTTCCACTAGACCAGGTTGCTCAAAGCCTCATCCAATCTGGCCTTGAACACTTCCAGGGAGGAGCATCCACAGCTGCTCTGGGCAACCTGGGCCAGTATCTGACCGCTCTCACAGTAAATAATTTCTTCCTAATATCTAATCTAAACCTCCCCTCTTTCAGCTTAAACCCATTTCCCCTTTTTCTATCATAAACTGCCCTTATGAAAAGTCCCTCCCCAGCTTCCTTGTAGGCCCCTTCAGGTACTGGAATGCCGCTATAACATCTCCCTGGAGCTTTTTCTTCTCCAGGCTGAACAGCCCCAACTCTCTCAGCCTGTCCTCATAGGAGAGAGTTTTTGCATTTCATGTTTTAATTTCACCTCTGCGGTGTTTTGCACTCAACTAATTGGTTTTTTGGGCTTGCTCAAAATTTTCATGTGGTTTACCCCAGAGATGGCCACAATTGGTGGTGGGAGAGCATTTACCTGTATTTGAATTATAGAAATGCTGAAGTGTTTAGTGGATACAAAATACGAAGTGCTACAGGAATCAGAACCATAGAATAGTTTGGGTTGGAAGGGACCTTTAAAGGTCATTGAAGACTCCTATTTAACAACTATACTGCAGAGGGAAGGCATGATTTTTTTAATTATTATTATTTTTTTTGGTGCTCATTTTGAGTCCTTCAGGCACCACTTGTGGAGCTGAGGGCTGCAGAAAACTGTGTTACTTGGGGATGCTGAGAGCTTTCATCAATATCAGACTTTGCTTTATTCCCACCAGGAAACTCATGCTTAGATCCTAATTTCTCAGCTTTCCCTTCAGAAAAATGTATATATCTTTGATAGTATCTCTTTTTTCCTGCAAATAAGATACAGATGTCACCTGTATAAGAAAATACAGGGGTCAGAGTCTGTGATCACAGCTGTGGAGTTGTGTGACAGTCACAGCATTTGCTTTCAGATCTTTGCTCTCAATGGCCACACAGTGGCAGCAAAAACTAAATAGGTTTCCCCATCCCCGATAATTATGGTAGAAGGAGGAGTGAGTCCCTGGCTGTAGAAGGTCCAGTTCGTGCTGACAAGAAATGAAAAGATGTATTTAAGTAAAAAAAACCAAACAAACAAAAAAAACCCAACCAAAACACACCACCCCTCAAAAAAAAAAAACCAAAACAAAACCAACAACAACAAACCCACAGATCCTCCCCCACACTTTTATCTATAGGTCACGGAGGGGAGAACTTGAGCCTATGCTTCCCAAGTGTAATATTTGATTGAGGTGAATCCTGCTGCAGGGAAAGACTGATGGGATTTCACTTCTAGCAGCACTGGAGTCCTTTCGTGCTCTGTTCCTGGAGGAATCAGAGTGGCTGGGAGTGACAAACTTTTCTAGACACTTTCAATAAGTTTTGGTCGAGTTGCAGGGATTTTTCAAGGAAATGAATAAGCATATTTTTAGCACATATCTGAGGATGAATTAAAGTGGAAATCAGTCTGGTTTGGGAGCATATACACCTTACCTCAGTCTGGTCATATTGTCATTTACAGCTTCAGGGTCCTGTTAGGCTGGGTACTCTACAAATGCAGTATGAAATCATCCCCCAACTAATCCTTTAAGTATATAAAAATAGTATATAAATAAAAATCAATAAGGAAAAGATGCTTTCATTGCAGACAAAGTACCAAAGCATGGAGGCAAAGGATTACTTCCTTTTTATGGTTATAGATTTATCTGGAGACAAGTCAATCTCTGAAGCTGTATCTCTTTTTAGAGAGCCTAATTCATTTGGGATGAAGATCTTCAAGCACTTGAGTGTTTCTTACCTAAAACAACACTGGAAAAACCCTGGTGGAAATTGGAAAGCAAATTTTTATCACAGCCCCCTGGCACCACATTAGCCCTGGTCCCAAGACCCACTTGCTGCTCCATGACCTGAGCCATAACCAGCAAACAAAGACAAGACTGAAAGGTAACTAATCATTTATTATAGCAGCCTTCCAATACCTGAAGGGGGCCTACAAGAAAGCTGGGGAGGGACTTTTCATAAGGGCAGTTAATGACAAAACAAGAGGAAATGGGTTTAAACTGAAAGAGGAGAGATTTAGATTAGACATTAGGAAGAAATTCTTCACTGTGAGGGTGGTCAGACACTGGAACAGGTTGCCCAAGGAAGTTGTGGATGCCCCCTCCCTGGAGGTGTTTAAGGCCAGGCTGGATGAGGCTTTGAGCAACCTGGTCCAGTGGAAGGTGTCCCTGCTGATGGCAGGGGGGGTTGGGACTGGATGATCTTTAAGGTCCCTTCCAACCCAAACCATTCTATGATTCTATGAATCTATGATTCTATGATAACAGAAAAATAGTGCAATCCAAAATGGATTTTTACCTCTTGGTCCATAAATCTTGATATTTTTTTTTTCTCCTTATCTAGAAGGAGGGGAATTTCCTTGCAATCAGAAAAAGATGTTGGCTGTGTCTGTAATGTGCCCAGCTCAGCAGAAGGGAAAAGTCTGTGCACTATGTGGAACCATAATTAGTTCAGGACACTAGTTAAAGGAGGAGCTGTTTGCTAAGCAATCACCAAGTGAGATACCAGGCTCTGGGAGCAGAGAGGAGCAGCATGGGCAGAGAACTTGCACAAAGGAATGTGGTCATACAGGAAAGCAGGGCAAAACAGCACCAGCTGTGTGAACTCTGAAGCAATAGTTTTTTTTTTTTTTTGCCTGCCTTGTAAGGAGACAATCTGAATATCTTCCTTAATTATAATTATTTCCTATATGCAGAGTAATTTATAAGTTTAAATAGGAAATAATATGGTACAATATACTTAAATGACTCGTGGATTAAGGCTGATTCAGCCCACTGTTTTATGCTTGTCCTGTCAGAAGGGGTATCTGAAGCCATAGTCATACAGATGTGCTGTACCCTTATAGTACAGGCTGTAACTTTTGGCTGTAGTTCTTGCATATCACCACAGGCCTACTTTTGTTCTCTTGTCTTTTCAAGTTCATCAGAAATGATGTATTGCAGTTGAGATGTATTTATCTTGCAGCTAACAACAGTTGGATGGAGTAAAGAGCCTGTTGCCAATTTTAAACTTTTCTTTTTCTCACTAATCATTTATTATAAAAGAAAAATTGTCCAACCCAAAATGGATTTTTACCTTTTGGCTCATAAATCTTCATGGTTTCTCTCCTTGTCTAGAAGGACAGGAATTTCTTTGCAAGGTGCTATAGATCAAGATTAATGCTTATTTGTGTCCAAGGCTGAACACAAGACCTGAACGCTAGCAAAGCCTTTGCAGATTTCTTATGATTTTCCACTATACATTGCAAATGTTGTGTTCTAGCATGAAATTTGTCATTATTTTACTACAAGTAGCTCTTGAAGGGCTAGTCTGGCTGTGAAGATAATCCTGGAAGGTTAGGTATTTGAATGAATCCTTCATACAAGGCTTATAGTTCAGATTTTCAGAGTGCTGGGTGCAGGTGTGCACACCTGACTCATCTGTGTGTGCCTGTCTGATAATCCCAGGATTCTCCAGAGCTGGCTGGCAGGAGGACATGGGCACTGGGGCTTAGAGGAGGGCTTGGAGATGTCTTCTGAAAGGCTTGTGTTCAAGCAGGGTCATCATGAATGTGAACAGGAGGAGCACATGGATGGGTAAACTGGTGAGATGTATGGCTGGTGCAGCCCAGTGACCTGTTCCATTGCCGCGGGACTTGATGGTGCAGAGAAAAACCAAAAACTTTGTTAAGGATGAGTAAAAATCCCTGTCAGAAGCAGCCTGTCCTCCCCTACATGGAAGGGAGGAAGGCTGATGCATGCCAGCATGTATCACTTAGTTCCTGAGAAATTACTGGGTACCTAATCACCATCTCATGGTTATCAGCCTCTGTGTTCCTCCTGTCTCTCTCACTGGTTTTCTGGTCACCACCCACAGCCTACTCTGAGCTGTGCTATCTGACAAATTGTCTACTGGTGGGCATTCAGCTTGAATGGTGAAGGTAAGTCAAACTTTCTGGTGATTTTTTTCCTTTCAAGATAATGAGCAGTGGCTGGTTCATCATATGCACCCTCTCACCTGCACTGTCACCCAGCATCTCCTGAACTTGCTGACTTTTTTAGACATCAGTCTAATGGCAAGAGGGTTGGAACTAGATGATCTTTAAGGTCTCTTCTAACCCAAACCATTCTATGATTCTAATCTAAGATTTAACAGTCTCTGCAGCAGCAGATGTGGTGGTACCTTTCTTTTTGGTCAATTTGCATTTTTCAGATATCTTTTTTCTCTTTTATCCAGCTGCTTGCATGGGATGCCTTCTTTCTGGAGAAAGGAATTAGAGATAAACCTTACAACTCTATTTCTAAGCAAGCCTGATGAGTCCTTTGACCAGCCTCTTGCCATTCTTGGGAAGGTACAAACACTTGTACAGTAGACAGCACAAATACTCTGGACCATACCTGATACACTTCCATGAGTCTCATTGCTCTTCTTCCTCTTATGTGTGCACTCTTAACTTCCATGATAAATCTTTTATTTCCCTCCCTCCTTTGATGGTCAGACTTTCAGCCCCCTCAGTGCAATGCCAAGTTTGGAGTATGAAGGGTTCAGGTGAGCTGTTGATGCACCTCCCTTTCCTCAGGTTCCAGTTCTGTCATCTCATTAAATCTGTGGTTGGGTTTTTTCCCTGCATGTGCTCAGGTCCTATTATTTGGTGTCA
>NW_010329608.1:32483-42150 GCF_000700745.2 Antrostomus carolinensis
TTTGCATAACCAGGAGCGTATTTCCTGGCTGGCGTACAGCCCTGGGATCTGTTTATTAGCATTAGTCTTGGATGGGGTGAGCTGTAGGCTCATGCTTCACATGCTCTGCAGAGTCTCCCATGGGTTTATCTCCTAGTCTCACTTAAAGTCAGCTTGTGACTCGATTTAATTTCTGTCCTGTCCCCCATCCCAAATATCAGTGTACTTGGAGCTTATGCAAATAGAACATTCCCAGATTTGATCCTGGAGATCTGAGGGAAAGTGATGGGAACCACGTTGCCTAGTTCAGTTCATCTCAAAAGTGTCTAAACATTATCCACCTTCTAACCATGCAACTGTAAACTGAGAGTGTCTTGAAAGCCGGATTTCCAGGATATGAGATCACTTAAGGAGTCTGAACACTAAAAATGCCTTAGCTGCACTTTGAGCTCAAGCATTTGATATTTCTCTGTATCTACCTGTTAGCACAGTTTTACTCATCTGATTTTCAGATTCAGTGTGAATTTCTTGCAGACTACAATTCTTCCTCTCAATCCATTGTCAACTGACCATCTTTAGTGTCTCAGGTCAAGTGAGAAGACTATTTCTTTGCTATTCCCTCCTGTGCTTCCTATTTCTTTTGTTGATGCTTAATAGCCACTCAGTACCACAGCTGCACGATTGCATTTTCCTCATCCAATGTACCTTTTGTCACTGCTATCTTCAGACCTGCTTTCTCTGGTTTTTGGACCTTCCAGCTCATCTGAGGCTTTAAACTGCAGTTGAACCGCAAGGGAGGATTGTTTGCTTGATGCTGAGACAAGGCCAGCCTAAGCCCATCTGCTGCTGCAGAAATGGCCATCTTCCAGTATGAACAGCAAACCAGAGACACAAATCTGCCAAAAATGTAGAGGCAGCCAGAAACCAGCCCATGCCAACGGCTTTAGAGCCTCATGCCAGAAGATGCTCCAGATGTGTTTCTATTTAGCTTCCTCATGTAAAGAGTGGTGATGTTTTCCTGAGTACTATGGGCATGAAGTTCAGTAGTAAAGAAATTGGATGATGCTAATTAGAATAGGCTAACACACTTTTTTGTTCTTATTTAATCAGTTATAAATCAATTTGTATTCAAGACAAACAAGAGAAGAATCTGAGCTTTCTTTTCAACAACAGCAGTTATTTTTCTTCAGAGTTCAGATGTTCTGATGATAGAATAATAGAATTGTTTTTTGTTGGAAAATAATTTTAAGATCATAGAGTCCAACTATAAACAAAACACTGCCAAGCCCACCTCTAAACCATGTTGCTAAGCACCACATCTATCTGTCTTTTAGATACCTTCAGGGATGGTGACTCCACTGCTTCCCTGTGCAGCCTGTTCCAATGCTTGACAACCCTTTTGGTAAATAAATTTTTCCTAATATCCAATCTAAACCTCCCCTGATGCAACTTGAGGTAACTTCGTCTTGTCCTATCCCTTGTTACTTGGGAGAAGAGACAGAGACCCACCTTGCTGCAACCTCCTTTAAGGTAGCTGTAAAGAGAGATAAGGTCATCATCTAAAATGGAAAGACAGTTAACTGGAAACATGTATTTGACACATCCAGTTGCCACTTCTACACGCAACAGAAGCCATGGTCTTCTATAATCAGAAGGAATTAATAGTCTATAACAAGACTGAGATGTGGTGTTTTCCTGTTAGTGAGAAGCAAAGGGAGAGGGAAAGTATTCATTTCAGGGAAGCAGAAGGACGATTTCCATCAAGTCTGCCTTGTATTACCAACATTTGTGACAAATATTTCATACTTTTTTATAACTTTACTAAATCATACAGGAACTGAACTAAATCATTAGACTCTGAACAAAGAAAAGAATGACTCAAAAGGTGATCTGTCTTACTGAAAACATAGTTAAACTGTGTGCATGTACTATTTCTGAAACTGTTTTCCCTGTTCTTAAGGTTTATCCTTGAAGTCTCTGACTTTCTACAGCTATTGGAGGAAATGAATGTTGTAGTCTGTACAGGATGTTTGTAATGCTTCTAGTGGTATAAAAATAACTTTCCCAGTTTTAATTAAACTGATTCCTCGTAAAGATAATTTTGAGGCTTGTGTAATGAAATTTGGAAAATTCCTAAAGATGCTGTCCATTTAACTACCTGTTATAAACAAGATTCTCAATGTACATCACTACTATAGCAGCTGTTAGAAGTGATAGACTTGTAAAGCAGCAGCATTTCCCTTCACATTTAGTGTTTTATTTGTGAAAATCAGTGTAGTCACCTTCACTTTTAGATTAGACTTCATTCCTTGTCCATAGTTTTTTCCTACTTTTTGAGCTTCCAGACTTTTAAAGCAAGGTTATTTCCTTCTGGAAATGTGCCATTTTGATCCTTAAAAACAAAAACAAAACCACACAAAACAAAACTCCTAAATTTCACTTCTCTATAAAAACTAAATTTGATACTCATTCAAATTTTTACTTTTTATTTTAAAAGTATAAAAGGTGGTGGTGAAACAGTTGCTCTTTGGATAAGCCATAAATTAGAGTCAATTTGCAAGCATTAAGTATGTTTATGCTGCACTAGACTTTCTCAGCATTCCCACTCCTTCACGCTAAGACTTAAAGCTGAGTAAAATCCAGCTGTGTGAAACATGCATAAAGGCAAACGAAGCAGTAGTCTGCACTTCTGTCTGTTTTTGTTTCCCAAGTACTATGAACCAAAAGGGAAATACTTTAAACTTGCACTTTTTTCAGGCAGGTAAATTCAGTCCAAGTATTAATACACAATCTTTAGGAAGGAAACTCACTTCAGGTGTGAAGTGACTCGCTCTGACCACAGCTGACCCTGTTGATCTGCTCTGTCTTTAGGAGACAGGACAAGAGCAATAATTGTACTGAGAAGGTGTGATTTGAAGAAACCATAATCACTCTGTGGGACTTAAGGTGTGATCAGTGAGGTCTTCTGCATATAGCTAAGCTGCTGGGAAGTATTACTGCTCCTCAGGTTATTCATGTCACATCCCACTGCTGGAAGTGGTTATCTCCTTGCAGGTCTTGGCAGAGTGATCTGCTCCACAGGTGGACTAAGCTGGGTGAGTAGCAAGCTGCAGGAGCATCTGAAGGGAACCAGGGAGGAGATAATCCCCTTCTGCTGACACCAGTGTAGAAAAGATTGTTGAACCTCAGCTGTTCTTTCATAGCTACAAAGGAGATGAGTTCAGGCAAACCTGATTCTCAGCTTGCATTGGCCAAAACAGCCACTTAAATTTATGCAACCAGTTCAGGTTTTCCCAAGTGATGCAAAACTAAGTGAAGTGGGACAGTCTCACTGGCAGGATTTCCAGAGCTCAATGAAGACCTGAACTCAAAGTCCAAGGCTGTTTGGGAAGAGTTTTGTATGGATGCTGTGAGAAGCAAAGGCTCTAGAATAGTTTTTTGTCTCCCCAGAATGTAACTGTTTAGCAAAATTACTGCCAAATGCAGTGAGGGAGGAGGAAGATACACACTGGGTGCTTGAGTACAGGATTAGAGGGGGTGGGAGGGTAACCTGAAGTCATCTTTTAATTAACTGAGTTGAGCTGCATCAGCATGGAAAGGATCTTGAATGTATTGTGGTAACTCACCTTGTGCTGTCCCAGAGCAGTGAGCAGTGGAGCTGTCTGTTCTTGCACATCCCCATGGCCTGGACCAGGGCATGGGATGGTAGGAGCTGTGTACTCTCCCTTCTTCCAGGTGGAGCAGGTAAGTGTCAGGATGCTGAATATCCCCTACTCATCTCAGTTCTGCTGCTTAGAGTATCTTTCTTTTTTCCATCAGGATTATATCTGAGTCTTGGATTTTTTTCCTCCGCATCTAGTTCTGGAACATCCTGCAGTATGGATCACAGGCAGATAAATGATGTAAAGTGAGACAGGTTAAGCATGGAAAATAATTCAGGTACTGAATGGAGAATATAGCTTGCTTTGCAGGGGTTGCTAGCTTTGGTGACAATATTGGCATAGACCTTCAGAGTCTTTTCTTTATTCTAAAACAGCATGAGTGTCTGCTTTCAGGAACTATCAGCTATTTTTCCAAAGCTACTGTCTTCCTGGAAAAGGAATATAGAAGAGAAAAATATTCCTTATGCTCTTATCTGATATTTTTCTGAGGAACCCTGTTTTCTATACCTTGTGGTGCCCTATGAAATAGATCAAGATTGGTCCTCAGGTACTGTGAGTGTTTTGTGGCATCTTGGAATAGCAAGTAAAAGTTATGGACATCCATCTGGACTGATCAGTTGTAGCAGGGTTGCCTGTGACTGCAAAGGTAGATCACGATACTCTACCTTCTTCACAAAACTAAATTTTAAAGTGTTTACTAGTGGTGGGAAGAAGAACTTGCACTTTTTCAGAAAACAAATATCTGTTTCCTTTACCCAATACATATTTCATTTCTCCCCTATCTAACTTTCCAGGTTAGTTGCATGTTTTCAAGGTTAGAGTCTGGAAAGATTCCCAGTTTGCTCCACTTAGACACTATTGTAATTATAATTTTGCACTTGGCTTTCAGCAGAATTGAGTGCTTCATCTCTTGGAAAGGAATATACACAGGAAAACAAATAAAAGCACTTACCAGCTGGTGCCTGTTGAATTATACTGTTTGAAATTCAAGTATATTGAGAATAGAACATACTTGATTGGCATTTATGTGGATGTTTGGCACCATTTGGGCCTCTCTAGCACTATACTGAGACTTATATGCATTAATGTAGTTTCTGTCCTGCCATGTGAAAAAGATGTTTAAGCTCTTATGAACTGTCTTTTTCCCCTGTAGATACTTGATCTCTTCTTGCCAGCAAATGGTCTAGGTTGGTTCTTGATTCCACAGAATTGCTCTCCTTAGTTCTCTTCTCGTAAAATATAGGTGGAGACAGTCTGTAGTAACAGCTGGCTGCCAGAAATGCTTTGATTTCAGTGCAGTTGCAGCAGGGAGGAGATGTGGTGTGATTTGCCTGCCTGCTGCCAGCTCTTAACCTCCTGTGTTACTGCTGGACAACTCTCCCTCTTTCTGTTTATCTTCTCTATCTTCCTCCTCTCCCATCGCTCAGTAAATGACTTTAAAAATTGTACATGAAGGTTAAAAGGAAAGTAAGAATGCTTTGGTCTTATCCTCCTGGTGTAAGAAGTGACATGTCACAACTTCCTTCATGAACTGGTAGATCACAGCTTGCAACATGGAAATGCTGGCTGTGTTGAAAGAAAGTTTTAAAAGTTAACATGGGGAAATACTTTACCACGGAACCATGGGAGATTTGGGACTCTAATTTCTATCAAACCGGCAAAAAAATAACATTGCCTTCAGTTGTCTCCAGGATTTAGTAAAAATAAGACACTTTTTTGTGCTAAGGGTGCATTGCAATGGAGTCTGCATTGCAGGGGGTTAATATGCTTTATAAAGCAAATAGAACAGCAGCACACTTGTACTACAGTGTTGAAACTTCTGTAGTTTGTCCTCTAAGTGGTCATGGAGTGAGTTGAGGATTTGTATTTGCCTGAGCAGCAACAAAGCTTTTGTGAAAGGATTACTGGCAAATTTCTCTTACTAAATTTGGAAAATGTTTAGGTACCTAAGAAACGTTCAGAGGAGTTAAGGAGCAAGTATTTTTCTATAGTTCAGAGGAGTTAAGGAGCAATTATTTTTCTATAGTGGTAAAAATTCTGTTTTTTTGAACCAAATCTCTTCTAATTTGGCTGTTTAATCCTTCTCAGATGCTAAATTATTTGCATCAGTTTGAGATTCATAAAGAAAATGAACAAGATGCTTAAATGATACATAACATTGGAACATTTTGCCATGTGATTTCTAGAAATGGCATAAAAGTCCATGTATTATGTTAAGCATTAGAAAGCCCTTTAAAACACCCACGCTCAATGGGTTGTTTTTCCCTTCCTGTTTTCTTTTGCTGTTATCTTATCTCTAGATATTGAGGGTGGTAAATGTACAGGCATAAGAATCTATTTGGGTAATTCTGTACCATAACCTTTTATTCATATCCCTATGCAAAGCAGAATATGCTTTTATTCCCAGCTTATTGACGCTTGCATATCTCTTATCAGCAGTGCTGAAGCCGGATGTATAAGGCACCTGGCTGTCATCTCCAGCTGTTACCTAGAAACATCACTCAACTTTTAGTGCTCTTCCTCCCCTTTCACCTACCTAGTCCTTAGGTAAATCGTTTATCTTAAAAACCTTAACAATAAACTGTTGGGTTTATCAGGCAGGAGGGAAAAAAATCAAGATCAAAATACTTTTGTGTATATATATATACATTTTATATGAGCATCAAACAGCTGAGACAAGGATTAGGCTGTGCCTTTTTTTTTTTTCTTTTTTCTCCAGGCTGCAGTACCATAAATCTCTAGATTGGCACTTATAGGTGCTGAGTGGCTGTGGTGATCCTCCCTAAACAACTCGGACACGTGGAAGATGAATTTTATTGAGTGCTCTCAAAGCTAAGTGCTACCTCTCACTTCTACACCTCAAATTCACCCATTTTTTATATATATGTTATATCAGAGGCTGCTCTGTGCTTTTTTTCCTAATTATCTCCACTTGAGCTGGACTTTGTCAAACCCAGAGGAAAGGGAACATAGCTGTGTACACAGAGGTGGGGTTTTCACCTGGCCTTGCTTAAGCAAGGGTTTAAGCTCTTGGTTAAAACACCTGGACTTTTATAGAGAAGGGATTAGGATCTCCTGTTCAGGGACTGTTTATTTTACTTTTGCCTGTGTAAAAGGCTTTTGTGTTTCATGTCTTGTCTGCAAAATGTTCAACCTTGTTCTAGGAAAGTCTCCAAAGTAAATTAGAGCAGCCTCGGGGGCTGTTTTAAATCATAGCAGCCGAGGCCTTACCCTAGCACTTCATGCTCCACCCTGTGCCTCTTCCACCAACACACTCTACAATAACCTCAGATCTTCACTTTTTCACAGAGAAAACTTTTAAAAATCTTTATTTCATCACCAGTAGGTTTTTCTAGGCTGGGAAATAGTCATATCTGCTTTACAAGAATCAAAGAAAATGAGACAGGGAGCCCACCAGCTTTGCTGGGATAAGGGCATTCAGCAGTTACTGTAATTCAGTATTACTGTTTATATTCTGAAGTCCATAGACTGACGAAGTAGGAAAAACAAAGCTAGAATAATTGCTCCTGGGTATTGTGTTTTCAGATGCAAATGTAACCATTCCTGAAGCTGCTGAGGACAATTTCCCTGAATTTCCAGCATTGTGCAATCAACCATATGCCTTCTCTGGGGTTTCTACTTTCCCCAACTCTGACAAATACCAGTCCCTGATGAGGCAGGACAGGGAAATTGATGGATCAGTGGAATGATCTGGTACCAACAAACCCATAGTTACAAAAATAGGCAGTTATTCTTATCATTTCCTTTTCTGACACAATTTCCTGCCCTCCTGTTAGGCTGTTCTGAAGATCGCCTGGATGACAGATCTGCTTTGAAGACTGTCAAACCCCTCTGCAAAATACCTCTCCTGTTAGAAATAGCTGTCTTGAAGAACAATGGCTGGGAGCAGGGTGAGGAGCTGTGCCATGTTAACAGCCTTTGATCACACGTGGCATGTATCCAACTAATGCCTGCTGTGGGCATTGCTTGGGTTTAATGTTTCTGATCATATCACACTAAAGCATACAAACTGGGCTTTGCTTGATGAGTTTTATTATACCTCCTACAGATCTGATGATCTCCAGCCTTCTTGGAGCAGCTCGGAACAGGAGAGGGATGTGGGGACCCCAGAGATGTGTCTATATGAGCTAGTTAGGACACGACTGCAACAGGCAAGGGAGGAAGGTGAACTAGTTTAATTAATAGGGTTCTGCTAGTGCCATTTATTTTGACAGAAGAGGATTAATGAGATCTCACAGCTGCAGCTCTGCTGACAGATCTGTGTGTGATAATGTCTGGCATGGGATGGTAGTGAGCAGATGGAGTTGGTAACCTCTTTGGCAAGTGCTGCTGTCCTTGGCATAGGAAGCATGATAGCCTTTAATAATCCCATCAAGACCTTGAGGGATCTATGTACTAATGGCTCTAAGGGTGTATGTGACAGTTGGCCTGACTTTGCAGACCAGTCACCTTTAGTTGTCATCATTAAATGTTGTTAAGCTTAGTTACTGTGGTTCTCGGCCCGCCTTTGGTCATTTCTGGGTCTTAAATACTAAAAGGTAATTGAAATTACAAAACTGAAAGAGTCTGTAGGTCAGTGGTTTTTAGAACTAAGTCTTTCTATTTCCTTATAGGGGAAACTTGTAGAGCATCATTAAGTGAGGCTCTAAGTAGACCTGTGGCCATATCTACATATAAACTCCTGTTCTGGTCCAGGACCCTTAATATTGCACAGTTTATTCAACATCAAGAAGTATGTACAAAACTAATATCCTTCAGAGTCAACAATTCTAGTGAGTCTGATTAAACAGTTTACTGGAAATATGTATCATTAAAGCATGAATGGAGTCTGCTGTGCTCCTGGTTTTAGGGTTTGGATTTAGGCTTAATGAGATTTTGTACTATAATGAAGTGATAAGTGCTGCAATAGAAAAACATTAACAGCAGCAGAACTGAAAGCAAGTAGCTAACTCTCCTCATTCAAGTCTGTTTTGAGGAATGTAAAGCTTGCTATTTAGCTATCAATTATTAATAAACAAAATTGAAGACTCTTCTGTGTTAAAACTTCTCAGGTGTAACTTTTCCCTCCTTTAGCTATCTCAGATCACAATTTTTGAGCAAATGCTAGTTCCCACAGAGGGTGGTACAAGGTAGGAGAATATTCTTTTGAACATGCACTCTTCTGAAAAGACAAAAAGGAAAAATACCTTATTTGGTAGAGTCTGGAACAGAGTACAACTCTCAGACTCATGTCTTTGTTCTCTAGATCCAGGACTTGTCTAGAACACACTGTATTACTCTTCTAGTTTGTGTTTGCACATTCTTCCCATGAGGATCACTTTGAGAAAGCAGGAATAATGTACACCAATAATCTGCTTTTAATAACTCTGTGCATGAAGGAATGGGAAGAGGGTATTCAGGGGAAATTTTACAAAAATATTGAAAGACTATTTTTTCATTTTTCCAGCCCTGTGTTTCTTAACTTATTTGCATTGCTCAGTCTCTATAGCTTGTCTTTTCTGTTGCTGGAGTTAGTCTTCAAACATTTTAACAGAGCAGAAAGGGAAGAATATGAAGAAAAACATGGCTTCAAAGAGCAGAGATCCTGTGGCTTCAGTATATGTGCTCAAATCATCACACTGGTGATGTTTCTCAGTGCCATAGGTTACAGGAGAAGTTAATTTGAAGAACTAAAGAGAAATTTGCTAGGCAAGAGATTGCTGTGGGGTAAAAAAAAAATCCTACCATGTCATTGACCAGAGCCCTTTGCATTCTCTCTGTCACATTAGAATTAATAGTGTGTCAGTGTTTTAAGCTGTACTTACCTTTTGGTTTAATGTTTAAAACTGACAGAGGAATGAGGAATATGTGCAAAACAGTCTTGCTGGGGTCAAAGCAAAAGTGCATTGAAAATGGAAGGTGCAAACCTCTGCCTCGGGGCTCCTCCTGTGTTTGGAGCTCAGCAAGAACTGGGACCTCCATCCTCTTTCCATAGCAAGATCTCACCATTGCCTGAAGCACCTGCT
>NW_010329608.1:42189-48352 GCF_000700745.2 Antrostomus carolinensis
CTCACTTATTTCAAGGACCAAATGCCTCACTGCAGCTCTGCAAAGAGAACAGGCTTAGAAGCTGAAAACGCCAGGAATTCAGTTTTCCCTGCTCCAGAAGTACAAGCAGAAAACCCAAACCAAAATAAGTCACTCATGTTTTCCTTCCCTACCAAAGACTTTGGTGTTACTGGAAGGATGAAAATTTCACATTCTATTTCTGACTGTCACTGGTTTCCTATCTAACCTTGAGCCAACCAAAAACTTAACTCATCAGTTAGTCAAAACTTAGTCATTTTTATGACAATACTTCTGAGATGTATGAAAATGAATTGATTAATGCTGGTAAAATCCTTGGAGAATCTTGGATACAATTCCTTATTCAACTCCCTGAGTACATTTTTGTTCTAAAAGTTGTCAGCTGTTCTTGGGAGCACACAGATCCACTGCAAAGCCCTGCACTACTTTTGGGATGAATCAGAAGCTGAATTTTCAGGTGTTCTTAAAGTTCATCATTTGCACAAGAAAGTCTTCTGCATTGCTGCTCAATGAATTGTCAGGAAGATGACTAAATAGATGCTAAATTATAAGATCTGTCACAAAATGCAACCTGATCAAATAGTTTTTAAAAGTTATTAATAAATCCCAAGTGGTCGAAACAATTGTCTCGCATCTTCGTTCTTTCTCACCAGGTACAGCTGATCAAAATGTAGTCAGCATTGAATGGTTTGAAATGGTTGAGTTGCAGACAAACATGGGCATGTGATTGAAAAAGAGAGAAGAGGAAACTTGAGGTTGTGATGGTTTCATTTCTTTGAAGTTTAAGCTAAAGTTTCATCATGCTGCATTTCCGTTGTTCAAACAAAAAAATGGTCAGTGACACTTCAGAGCAGAGACTCCAGCTCTGAACAATATATAACACATTTAGCCTATAAGGTGAATCATAATGACGTTAAGTGGGATAAAAATATGTGTTTTTTCAGCATAATGGGCTGGAGTTGAAAGTGAATAGTCAAACTATAAGTAATCATCATCATTCATGTCTTAATCGCAGACAACTGACATGCTTTTCTTAGTACATTTATTTGTGCAGTTGCACAGAATGACATAAACCTTGTAGATAGTTTGGTTTGCATTCTGGGAATGGCTTAATGCTCACAGCCCTGGAGATCAAGCACACCCTTGGTCTTGCTCCAAAGTCTGCCTGTAAACCAGGTGCTCAACTGAAAAGAAAATGAGCTGTATTTTACAGATGTGTAATTCTGTTTGGGGTCATCAGGACTCTTGGGATCCAATTATCCAAATTTGGAATAAAAGAAATAAAACACAACACTTTAACTGTTGCATGAGATTTCACTTTGGGGTTTTGGAAAGCCTTTATCAGCTGCATACCTGATGGTTTGTGCACTAGGCTAACAAATGTCAAAAGCAATCTATTAAGCAAATTTCGATAAAACAAGTAAGTAAAGTTGATGATGGATAGATGGGTGCAAACAGAATTGCTGAGAATTATGAATAGGGGATCTTCAAAGCTTCTAGTGGTCTTTCCATTGAACATCTACCTGCAAGATAAGCAACTTGAAGAGGAATCGGTCAAATGCCATTTATTTGTTTGAGCTCTAAAGACTTTTATTACTTAGATGCACCACCCATAAGTTCAGGAGAAAGAGGGTGTTTTACATACATGTAAGGGCTGTTTTCTTCTGTGATTTGATCTCCTTGTGCCCCTGTACCCTCAAGCCTCTTCCTCATAGCCCTGAAGATGCACTGCTGGAAACAGGCTATGCAGAGGGGTGGGCTACTAATTCTTCACTTGTTGAATCTCTGAAAGGTTGCAGCTGAACTTGTGATTAGGAATACAGTTAAAAGCAGTATCTTAGGCAGCCTCACATTGGCCAGGTTTTGATAAAGGTCACTTTTTCTTTCAGCAGTCAGGCTACAGAGGAAAAAAAAAAAAAAGAGGGCAAAGGAGAAAAGTTGCATCTTTTCTTTGCTGTGAAGAGTTTTTCTTTCCCCTGTCAGAAAGAGACGTTCACACAAAAGCTGAGTAAGATTTGATAATGTCGATTGTAGTTTCTCAATTATATATTTTTCTCTTTTCTTCCCTTGAAGGAATTGATAATGCTATCCTTAATAAAATCCAGAAGAAAAACTTTTATGTGCATGAAGGGAAGGTGTACAGTGGCTCCTTCTGAGTATTCCTGGAAAGGTAATAAAGAATCTTATTTAGATATGCACACTTAATTTTTTTCCTATTGAAATGTTTTTGTTTGCTGTGTTTTTAGCTGTGCATTCGGTTCTTGTGTGTTTGACAGTGGGATTTAATTAGTATTTATCTTGAAGTCCTATACCTAATGAGTTAATGTTATAATAATTAGTATCTTGGCTCTTGATGACTTCAGACTGTGGTGGATGCCTTGATAAGATATCATCACATTGGCTCCCATCATGTTTTGCATTGATATTTTGCTGGCTTCACTAGGGTTTTGGTGATATTTGCATTGTCATGTCCTCTCTTCTCTTCCCCTCAACCTGCCAGTGATACGAAGTTATTCCCCAGAGGACCTGCCCTGTATCATCTTCCCTTTCCTTTCTTGATCAGCAGTGAAGTAGCAAAGAGCCTTGACATTTCCAACACATCCATGAAGAGCCTTGGCATTTACTGTGCTGTGGCCTCAGCATCCCGTCACCATCCTCACAGCAGTTTTTGCCAAATTTGGGCTGATTTCTCCCATCGCTTCCCTTTCATTCATGAGGTGAAGATTTTTTTTTTATTATTTTTACAAGTCCACTTTAGAAGGTGTGAAACACACTCTCGCTTCTGGAAAAAGTCAGCACACAGCAGGGAGTGTCTAGTTAGTTGAGAAATATCTCCAATAAGCCATCAAATTGAAGGTCTGACCATAGCACACAACATCTCATCATTTTATAGGGTTTTTTTCAGACATAAGTTACCCATATAGCACAGTAAAATGTCTACAGGAATTGTTAAAGGGTATTTTTTTTTTTGTAAGTAAAATGAGCACTAGTATTTGTTAAAAATATGAAGAGTTACCATGAATACTTGAAAATAGGTGTATTGTTTCCAGTATAAGATAAAGATGAGACAAGTTCTCAGTAGTTCTGGTTTCTCACCTATTTCCTATAATTTGGTTTCCTGGAAAAAAAAAAAAAAAGTTTTAGATTACTATGAATATATCAAATAGAGGAAAGAAGACCATGAATAGGTCAAACAATGAAAGCACCTACAGGGGCTGAAAAGGAGTACTGAGTCACCACATCCACGGCCTTCACAAGAACTAGAAACCAGGTGTGACTTCTCACTCTGAATATCTCTTTGCAGTGACATGTCTTCAGTAAACAAGCAAAACCAACACTTACCAACAAGTTTTTTTTTCCAGCTCTGTGGGCACCTCCTTAGTAATCTTTTTACTCCAGTCCTGTCATTCTACTATTTTCCCACCATGGCACATGGTGAACGTGTACAATGGTTTCCTACCTGTTGCATATGCACTGTTGAAGGACAAATATAAGCAGTGATGTGATCCTGGTGGGACCATAAAGCGCAAAGGCTATGCATAGTATTGGTAACTGGTATGTTCCAAGGCAGCTGCAGCAGTTATCACCAAAGATACCTTAATATTTACTCAGAACTTAAGACAGTTACTTGATGTTCAAGAGAAAAATATTTTGCAAGCTAGTGTTTTTAAGAGTCTGGTTTTGGATAGTCTTGTAATAATTAATTGATTTATCTTTTTATTGCCACTAACTCATGGGAAGTTCTTCTCATTTTGGTGGATACTGGATACAAGAATTTAATTTTTGTAACTCTGTCTTCCTTCTGTTGCATCCAAGGAGCACTGTTACATTTTTTTTTTTTCAGAGACACGCAAGCTACTTTTTTTGCTACTCCAAAAATCAGCTGCCTCCTTTATTAGATTGCCCTTGGGTATGTTTACAGTTTTTTCCTCTCTTGGCTGTAGCCTTTGACAAAACATGCACAGAACTGTTTTTGATGCACATTTTTGTGAGATCACAGAACTAACCGAAAAGTACTTTAAAGGTTATGTTGTTCTTGTTCCAAACTTACCTAATTATCTGAATCTGATACCTTTCTTGGTTTGGATGAAAGGATGACAAAAATATTAGTGGCGTGAGTTTTGTTTCTTCTCTGTTTTCAGTTTAGGCGCTTGATTAGTTTCCTATTCTCAGCCAACTTCACCCTAAATTTTTGATTGCATGAGCTGAGTAAAACTGGCCTGCTCAGCATTTAGCAAAACTTTGGGCAGTTATATATACTTTAGGAATTTCTGCGTACTTCTCGATATAATATTGACCACAGTAACTGATGATGTCAATGAAGCTGTGCTGGAGTGTTAGGATCTGGCCATTCAAATAGGATCTGTAAGTCAGGAGGTAAAAATAAAGCTTTGCCATATATTTTATTTTTTTTCCCTGATCCTGTAAAATTGCTCATGTCTCCAAGCAAGAATCTTACTGATGTGTAGCTCCTAATGTGGTGCATCCATGTGGGACTGCACATATGTGTGAATTCCTTCTTTTCAGATTTGTTTGAAAGAATTGAAGTCTGGCTTTTATAATATTTTCCCCACGTTTTTATTCAGTGGTTAGTGGAATGATTTTTTTGGCCTGTGACAAACCCTTACCACATGTGCATGACAATTTCTATTTTGCAATGGCATAATAACATGACTACATCACCAAGTTTCAGTAGATGACAGGAGGTGAGTGTCACTACGTCAGCTGTGCTTTTAGGTGATGTGCAATTTCTGTTGATCAGAATGATAAGCATGGAATGTAAATACATTCTATTACTAAGCTTTTTTTTTTTCTTCTTCTTCCCGCTGTTGCTCTGCACCTCACATAGTGATACCACACTCAATGAAGGTTAAACATCAGAGGTGGAAGTGGTGATGTGTGATGTGCATGAGATCTCCAGGAAGGTGTGTGGTGGAGCGTGAAACTCAGAGTGCTTCAGAAACAAGCTGGTGTTTAAGGAGTTGCTGGTAGCATTTGTCTTTCTATGCTGTGGCAAACTCACGGAGAATCACGCGTGGGACCTTGTTTCAGCTGCAGATATGCCAGGTAAGCAAGTCATCTTACCCAGCCCTGCCTCAGTTTCCTTGCCTGAAATGCACAGCTGTAGTACTTGGCTCCCTTGTTGGGCACCTGGAGATGCAGTTAAGAAGAAGTCTTAGGAGCTGCAGCCAAGAAAAGGTGTCACGTGGGAGTGCTGATGTTAGTTTTATTTCCCTTTGCCTATAGTCATTCACGTAGTTTCCTTTCCAGCTCCACCCTCACCCAGAGCTCTCGTGCTGCCAGCCTCCCTGCCCTCTGCTAGCATCTTCCCCTCTGCCCCCTGGGCCTTCATGACAAAGGGGGGTGATGAGGTGGGTGTAGTGTGGTGGGAGTCAGTCTCTTCTCCCAGGTAACAAGCAATAAGACAAGAGGAAATGGTCTCAAGTTGTGCCAAGAGAGGTTTAGATTGGATATTAGGAAAAATTTCTTTACTGAAAGGGTTCTCAAGTGTTAGAAATGGTTGAGTCCCCATCTCTGGAGGTGTTTAAAAGACCTGGAGATGTGGCGCTTAGGGACATGGTTTAGTGGCCATGGTGGTGTTTATATGCTCTCTAAATTGACATGGGCACTGACAATATAAAATGTCTTACTGGCCTTATTTTAAGAGATGTGTAGATCTCACTCTCTACAACTCCCCAAAAGGAAGGTGTAGAGAAGTGGGGGACCATATGTTCAACCAAGGAACAAGTGACAGGACAAGAGGAAATGGCCTCAAGTTGTGCCAAGGGCAGTTGAGATTGGATGTGAGGAAGAATTTCTTTGCTCAAATGGTTCTCAGGCGTTGGAAGGGGTTGCCCAGGGCAGTAGTGGAGTCCCCATCCCTGGAGGGATTGAAGAGTTGTGTAGTGCTGACATGGGTTAGTTGGGGACTTCTCAGTGTGAGATCATGGCAATGCTGTGATTCTGTGTTGGGTTGATGATTGGACTGGATGGTCCAGATTAGAGGTCTTTTCCACCCTTAATGATTCTAAAACCTTTGGGATTTTGGATTTGGTCGGGGAACGCTCTGGGTGCAATAGTGTGGGGGGTGGGGAAGGGTTTGGGAGAGGATGGTTCTGGGGGTAGGGAATGGTCCGGGCTGGGG
>NW_010329609.1:0-2308 GCF_000700745.2 Antrostomus carolinensis
TTTATGTAAAAATAAATAAAACTTCTCTAATCTTTTACTTGGAAAAAAACATATAGAATAGAACATGGCATAGTAACTTCCTCAGAAACTAGTAGCTGTAAAGTTTCTGGATTTGGCTTTATTATTTAGGACTAGGTGGGTGTGGAAGAAAAAGAGCACCATGAAGTACCATGATTATCTCATCTCCTTTTAAAGACCTTTTTTTCCTCTGAAAACTTCAGTCAGAGGAGCCTAATACAGGCTGTACTAGGTACAGCTAGCAATGCTGTAAGGCTGAGATGGATTATATCACTGTTTCAGCACTCTTTAGTAGAGACACTACTCACTTTGAAAAAAAGTCCTCAGACCATCATGTGTATTAACACAAAACTGATTCCTGATAATTTATAATTTTCAACCACCTTCTTACACCTTCAGCACCCCCAGTTATCCACAGAATACAGGTAAAGAACAAAAATTATCTGGCCTTTTCATCTTCCCTTCAGTCATATTCCTCTGGAGTCTGTGATGAACAAGGTCTAGGGTGCAGCTGGCCAGTTCTTTTACATGCTATTTATTAAGCCTCCAACTTTCCAGCTGGAGGGTGTCCACCACATTCTACAGAACTCAAGTTTTCATAGGAAATCAAAGGAACATTCGTGCTGGGACTGCAAAAGGAAAACAAACAAACACTCTGTAAGTAACTCTTTCTTGGGTGGTTCTTGGTTGCGTTAGGCTACGAGAAAAATCCCTGATGTGAATATGGTGTAAAGGCTGGCTGATAGTCTTACAAGAAAAATTTTCCCGTCCTCAAAACAATAGTCTAATAACAGTTACAACTCTTCTTTTATATCATCCATTATATATTTCATGGTACTACAGAAGTTATTGCTGTTACTATCAAAGCTACACATAAGCATTGCTCAGTGCCTTAGGCAAAATGACTAAGTTGGGCACTACTCAATGCAGGATTCTCCAATCTCTGCATCACAGGATTGCAGTTTCAGCATTGAGAATTAACTAAACTGTAAAAGAAGACTCCAGGTTGAAACATCGTGTCAGAAATGTATTGTGATCTCTTCATTTTAAAGGCATTAACTTGTAAAATCCCTTCCATTCTGTTACACTGAATATTCAGTGTGTGCCAGGCACTGTGGAAAACGTTTTTATTTCTCTGCAAATGAATATACATTAGAGTGAGTGTTTATAACATTTTTCTAGAATTGGGTTTGTATCACTGACAATTAAGGGGTGATATCTTTGTCTGCATTGCTTTTAGATGCCAGGTAGCAATATTTAACAAAGCAGGCTGTTCTCACGTTTACATCTTTTTTTGTATTAGAATTTGCAAGATGGTGGGTTATCTGGCTTTGCATTCAGTCAATGACTGAAATCTGGGAATAAATGAACGTGCCAAGCCTTCCTTTATCATACTTCATTTGTCAGACTAACTCTTTCAGGTACCATCATTACCATCCCTATTTTAAATTTCTTCTTTTTAACATAAATGTACAAATACAGAAAAAAATTTCCCCTTTCAACTGTACATTGAGGCCAACAGATTTGCAGTTGATGTAGTTAATAAAGGCAAATTAAGGAAGCTCCATCTCACACCTCCTCTCATCTCCTGAACCTGTATGAAATTATTCAAATTATTGTAACTAAAATTAAGCATTCTAAGTTTTCCCCGAAATAGGGAGGAAAAGATTATTCTTGGGAGTCAGTCTTCTTACAGCTTCCCTAAGATGCAACATCAAATAGATTTCAGGGTAAAAAAGAGCCTCCTGTATAGATTTCAGTTTCAGTCTAATAAAACATCTTTAATAAAGTATATTAACCTGCACACCATCATTGACAAAATTACAGTCACACTGTGTGCACAGTGCCACGTGATAATGCAATAAAACGTTTTTTTTAACCTGTTACTTTGGGTTTTTTTCCATCAGGGGACATCAGTATCTAAAGGCAGGGCTCACTCTTTTAACAAAATAGGTGGGAAGCAGAGTCGGTCCACCCAGTCCCACATCCCTACCTGCTAGCAGATTCCTGCCACCCATCACAGTGAGGGTATTCACCCATCACTGTTACGGACCAAGTACCTATACTGGACAGCAGTGTAATCAATAACAGCAAATGATTCTGTGACTATCCTGAACTGACAGTGAAATAGACCAGAAAGAAAGTTAAATCCTTTCTTTGATTAGCTTCTTGGCAAGCTACTACAAATCCATGTTCCCTGTTGAAAACAAAAATGAGGAGGTTTATAAGAATGCAGACCTTTTTGTACTCAAAGAAAGCTAATTTCTAATGGCTGAAAACATCCTCTTTC
>NW_010329609.1:2322-7953 GCF_000700745.2 Antrostomus carolinensis
TTCCCTGACCTGTGGGAAAATGCAAGAAAGGACTCATTGCTCTGAAGTTTGTCTCAAAAGTAGTGTCCGAGGTGCAAAGACTCACAACCCAAAATATTTCCGTGGAAGTACAAAGTAGTGAGCAATTTTACTATAGCAGGCAGTTCTGAAGGGAAAGGGTCCCCATCTGCCCCAACACAGGCAGAAGAGGCACACAACATGGCCACTGGTTTTGGTTTGACAGTGCAGAGCCTAAGCGACCTTGCTGCATCTCTACAGGTGGTCTGAGATATGCAAAAATGTGCTGCCATCTTGCAATCTAGAGGTTGGAATAGAAACTCTGTAAGGAAATACATACTTCTTTTCTTCCCTTCTTTTAAAAGAAAGGCAGAAGCACTAAGATGGACTATTTCATCCCAGTAAAAGACTGGGTCAGCAGCTGAATGCAACAAATGCAATAAATCTCTAACCCTTCCTTTCTTTAACTACAGTGACTACTGCTGGGAAAACCCTGTTCAGATAATCACAAGGAATGTAAAAAAAGTATTCCAGTAAGTTGAGTATAGATTGTACTTTTCAAGATTAAGACCTACTGAGGGCATCAGGGGCAAGTTCAGCATGTCCATGACACTCAGTTGTCCTGGAAGGTCCTTAAATAACACCTAGCACCACAATATCTGAAGATTATGATACCTCATTCCTGCACAGAAGGAGGAACCATTCAGAACTAGCCACCAGTAAAGTCCAGCCTCAGAAATCACAGGTGGGTCAAAAAATCCATAGAAGAAACAAGAGGATCATCATGTCCTCCTTGAAATGGACATCTATTGTAACAAGGGCCAGCTGCAATTCACAGGTGTTGGCTCACATCATTTTTAGCTTTACAGAAAAGAAAGGCCAAGGTTCCCCCTTGTCTCAGAAGCAAATATGGAAGCTGGAGCTGTGAAGAGGTGCAGGATCAAACAACTTAAGAGGAGTCTAGGAAGCCTTTCTAAGCAATCAGTCATGCCTCTTGATAAAAGTGGAGGACAGGCACCAAGATGTCATTCCCTGAAAAGTCAGAAATAATGAGGAATAGCTTATCAAGATAAGGATTATTAGCAGACAGGTTAGTGGCAGAATTAGTTCACCAGAGTGATGATAAAACAGTATTAGGAAAGCAGAGCAACTTTAAGGAAAGGTAGCTAAAAATACCTGTCCAACGCACTCTCCTCCACGTCCTTCTCATCTGCAGTATGGTGATGCTTTACAGCTAAATGTCTCAACAGACAACCCTGCACTCTGCCTGCTAGTGCCAAGATGAAGCATTGTATGCTGTGGCAGGCCTGTAGTCTCCGAGGGTTGCATGTCTGTATGAATGATGAGCATAGCTGCATTTTGTTCCCATTACTGTGAATTAGGAGCAGAACCTCGTTGTCTGGCAAGCTTTCAGCACAGGGTTCAGCTGGGAAAAGTCTGGGTACAGTGCTTGGGCTGTAGTATTGAAGGAATATACTACTCAGAAGGACAAACTGGGTCTTGTCTAGTTTCCTGATTTCCTGATTTTGCTTTGTCCACGAGGAGTGCACAGGATCTGTTCCACATAGACACATGCACACCACACGACCCCTTCCTGATACCAACAACAAAAGACCAAGACCAACGTCTCAAATGTTTTTTGCAAAGGCAGCTGACACTCCCATCTCCAAAGGTCTGGCAACAGCAAGGAATTTCTTATACTGGCCTATCAGACCTTCTGGCATCTGTTAGCAAACAACAGAATCCACCAGCCACTGGATTAAACATAAAATAGATGACAATGCAAATACATAAGCAGTGGCCAGTCTCCTTTCTAGCCTTTGGGAACACTATGACTTCATACTGTATACTTAATTTTATTTTTCTTTTAACCTCTGTAAATGCTTCTATGCATTGTCACAAAACCTTCCCTAAATTTACCACATTCTGTCTTCAAGTTATTTTGGTTTTCAACACAACTAGTGCACTTGGAGTTTATTCCAGAACTTCACCTCTTGGGATGTTTGAAAAATTTCTTTTAATTTTCAGTCTAAATTCATTTAGGACTAATTAATAGACATATTATCTTGTGCTGATATTATCCTTCCATTTCAACAGCTCTCCTCCCTCCCTGGTGTTTGCCCTCCAAAGTTATTTAGAACAAAGTTTTTTCCTGGATGTTATATATAAATTAGAGGGAATAGAGGCTTAGTATATTTTGTCAGAAAGCCTGACAGAAGGTAACCATCCACTGGGAAAGTATATTAAACTTATTTTTTTTTACTAATGAACAAAAGGCAGACACTGATTTCTTTTCCTAGATATTCCTGTATAAATCAGGAATTATTATAGCTGCATGCAGAGCAAACTATAACCTATGGCTAGCTAAGAAGCAAGAACAGCATCTGAGCAGGCATCTGCCTAGGGCTGCAGTGAGAATTGTGAGCACTAAGCTGTCAGTGGAGAACAAATACCTAATAGAGGAGGGAAGAGCAGTAGGCATCTGTCATGTAAAAGCCATCTTTTTAGAGGCCTTGGAAAGTGAAAGATGTCAAACATAGACTTCCTGCAGTGCAAAGAGACTTGAAAACCAATGTATCTGGCATCTAGACCTCCTACTCTCTAGGTAAATGCTGCACCTGCTTCATTTCAGATTTGGACATTAGGAAAAGGTTCTTCACTGAGAGTGTGGTGGGTCACTGGAACAGGCTGCCCAAGGAAGTGGTCGTGGCACCAAGCCTGTCAGAGTTCAAGGAGTGTCTAGATGACACTCTTAGTCATACAGTTTAGTTTTAGGTAGTCCTGTGCAGAGCAGGGAGTTGGACTTGATGATCCTTATGGGTCCTTTACAACTTGAGATGTTCTGTGACTATGTCTATGCAAAAGGCAATTTCACCCACTTCCCTGCTTTCCAATGAAACCATCACACTTCTGTGTTAAATTCAATGCCATTCAAATGTGTTAGGAATGGTCTCAGGACACACAATGCATCAAGCCTCTCTGAGTGCCAAAGTACCTCGCTGCTCTCTCCAACCTGTGATGGCATTGCCATGGATAGAACCAAAACTTCTAATTTCTTCAACCAGGATGTCTGAAAATTCAACAGACCTACCTTTAAATACCCAAGAAGGTCTGAGGCCCAGGACAGAAGGACTGATTGATGTAAATCAAGTGGCTCTCCAGCACAGCTGCTCTGTATTGGTATCCAAGACTTCCACACCTAGGGGTGATTTTTCTCACCAACTGCAGATGGCAACATCTGAGCTTAACAACTTGGGCTACCCTTAACTGAGTGAGAGAAATATATGCCTCTAGGGCTCAGTTCCTCTCATCCTAATGTGGATATCTAAAATAATTTAGATTAATTGCATCCAACTATAGGGTCCGATAATCATAAAAGGAATCTAGGGAGAGTAGCTTTGATGTAGGCATTTATACTGTAGATAACTCAAGGTAGTTGAGAAAAATCTTACTGCTGAGTCTGCCTCAGGAGAGCTGGCATTCAGACAGATCTGAAGCCACAAACGGGTTCAAAGGATGGGTTTTCAATGACACCATGATCTAATCTGTAAGTCTTTATTCAGTCCAGCCTTTTCTTGTTGAATTTTAAATAGAAGAATTTGAGATTTGGCTCCATGATAGCAGCAATAAAAGTCATCATTAATCTAGGAAGACTGATTTATGAGACAATATTAAAATAACTAAATATGTATAGCTTGACTAAAGCCACTATTGAAAGAGAAATATGATAATTATCTACAAGCTCCGGAAGGATGCACACACTAAGGATTTTTTTTTTTTAATAGGGATTTTCAGGAAACTATAGCTAAGAGTAATGTGATTATACTGAGCAAAGTAAAATTTAGGCTGACAGGGAAAAAATTCCTAATAATGAAGTGTATGCTATTGTAGAATAATCTTTCAAAGGAAATTGGCTGAAGTCCAATTACATCTAAGGCCAACTGGACAAAGATCCGCAGAGAACAATCCTGCATTAGCTGCAAGATGGACTAGATGACTCAACAGCAGTTTTTCATTTTTAAATTCCTATCATTCCACTGTATAAAGTAATCCAATAAACCAAAGGGAAAAGGGAAATAGGATTAACAACAACTGCACAGCCATCTCTTCTTCGAGGTCTGCACACTGCAACCAGTGCGTCTTGCACTGATTGCACAGAGGGAGGAAACATCTGTATGTGGTCACAGTACTGCGTTAATTCAGTGCTATGAAGTCGTTTGCCTGATGTCCACTTCTCCCCCTTGCTCCACTCCTTAATAAAATAACATTACCAGAAGAATCGACCCTGTTGTAAATATATCAATCATGATTTTTGCTGCATCAGCTACTCATAATTGGTTTAAGCTTTCTTGATCTCAGATGCCAAGTGCTGTTAAACAAAACACAAAAAATAAATAGCCTGTAGGCACATATTTCCACTGAAATAATCTTGCCACATGTTGATCTACAAGGAGCCGGGTAACAGTTTTCCTAAAGTTATGATACTCATTTTTAAAGCTGTGCAGTAGTTTACTCTTAAATTTTGAAGAGGCTTTGACATTTTATAGCTAAAAAATCTTGCTGAGAGCCTCTGTTACTATACTCTCTGTTTTCTGTTGCACTTAAGCCGAAAATAACAGAAGTCTTCTTAAAGAATGACTATTCAATTTAATTGTGGATTTGTTTTTCCTCTCCAGGGAATATTAGATGGTCTTAACTATATATAGATATAAAATACACTTGAAGATAGTGCTTTCAAGTGTAACACTAGCTTCCTACAACCCATTGCAACTCCACTTTTTCCACAGCAGTCTCACTCTGTAATGATGACTAAACCTATTCTACCCACTTCATGGAGAGGTCTGAGAGTTCAGAGAACATATTTAGGATGTATAGCAGGGGGGCAACTTTTCTAAAAAAATATTTTAAAAGTACATAATCGTCTGAAAAAAGGATCTGTATGCAATAGGGGAGTTTGGTTGTTGGTTTTTTTGTTGGTTTTGGGGGGTTTTGTGTTGTTGTGGGTGTTTTTTTGCCTCAAGTGCTCAATTAAGCATACAATAGCAAAGAGAGGATTTCTGTTTTTCAAAAGAAGGAATATTAATGGAAGTCTCTGTCTGCATAATAAAACAGTGATCAGCAGCTCATAGCTTACACCACGGATTCTGAATTATTCACATAATTTCTCCTTGATTTCTTCCCCTTCTCCAATGAACTTTCCAAATCAGAACCCAAATTACTATTTGCCTACCTTCTTTCCTTTGTCAAAGGAGTTAAGAGAAAGCAAATATTAGAATTTTACTACATGCAATCCTTCTAAATTCTTATACATTTGAGATTTTTCCTTCTCTCTTGTCTTAAGATAATAAGAGACATAAAATATGAATTACCCTTTAACCGATACAGCTGCTAATTCCCACTCCTGGTGATAGAGTTGAGGCAATAAAGTGTCACCTGTGTCCCTGCAGTCTACCTGCACCTGAAACTGAGGTTGCCTTAGTAAATGCAACCCACTGCTTTTAATTGGACTGAACATATGCTGAGAGGAAAACTGACTGCTGCATTATAGTTCAAAGGGGTTGGACACACACTGCTGCAGGACGGTGTTCAAAGAGCGGCCTGAGATGCTGTAAAATATGGAAGATAATCAGCAGG